>NC_133383.1:14966757-15051081 GCF_049309525.1 Garra rufa
GCTATAGTATTACTATTATTATTTTAGTTTTGTTTTGTCCTGGCTCACTGGATACCCTATTTGGGATAAGACATTAACAAAAAAGTGCTATAGTAATGTTTATTTATATATATTTTTTTGTTTAGTTTAGTTTTGTTTTGTCATCCAGACTCACTTGGTGCCCTATTAATGATAAGACATGAACAAAAAAGTGCTAAAGTATTATTTTTGTTTTGTTGTGTTTTGTTTTGGTTTGTGGTCCAGGCTTAGCTACTTGGTGCCCTATTCGAGATGAGACATGAACAAAAAAGTACTATAGTATTGCTTATTTTTGTTTAGTTTTGTTTGCTTTGTTTTGTAGTCCAAGCTCACTTAGTGCCCTATTCGAGATAAACACTAACAAAAAAGTGCTATAGTATTGCTTATTTTAGTTTAGTTCAGTTTTTTGTTTAGTTTTGTTTGTTTTGTTTTGTGGTCCAAGCTCACTTGGTGAGCTATTCGAGATAAAACACAAACAAAAAAGTACTATAGTAGTGCTTGTTTTTTGTTTAGTTTTGTTTTGTGGTCCTGGCTCACTTGGTGCCTTATTCGAGATAAGACATGAACAAAAAAAGTGCTATAGAATTGCTTATTTTTGTTTAGTTTTGTTTGCTTTGTTTTGTGGTCCAAGCTCACTTGGTACCCTATTCGAGATAAAACACAAACAAAAAAGTGCTATAATATTGCATGTTTTTTGCTTTGTTTTGTGGTCCAAGCTCACTTGGTGCCCTTTTCGAGATAATACATGAACAAAAAAGTGCTCTACAGTATTGCTTGTTTTTGTTTTGTTGTTTGTTTTGTGGTCCAGGCTTACTTGGTGCCCTATTCGAGATGAGACAAAAAATTGCTCTACATTATTGCTTGTTTTTGTTTCGTTTTTTGTTTTGTGGTCCAGGCTCACTTGGTGCCCTATTCAAAATCAGACATGAACAATTTTTTTTTATTTGAGACCACTTATACCCGATTCTGCATGTTATGTGAAAACTACTCAAACTATTTAGCCTCTAAGAGCGCATATGCGGTGCAGTGTTATGGTGCCTTTTTTAAGTGCAAGAAAAAAGCCAGCATTTAGCTCCTTATCTCAAGCTCCATTTTGATAATAAATAATCGTCATTACAAAGTGGAAAATTCAACAATCTGAAAGAAAGAGCGCGAGACGGAGAGAGCGGGAGAGTAAGTTGACCCGCCAGCAAAGATCTCTGTGAAGAGAGCTAATCACTCTGGCAGCCGTTTACGGAGTGCCGTGGAAGTTCTACAAATTTGGAAGTCAGTATTGATTTGACGTAATTGTGCACTAATTTTAGCGGGCCGGAGTCTGCAGAGGCTCAACATGGCCAAGTGCTGAGGAGAGACGAGGTTAGTGGCAACTCAGATAAATGAGTTTGGCTCCAATGGCGGATGAATCTGAGATCATTAAACTGTCTATATGTGCAGGCAAACAAAGTTAGTGTATGTATGTAGGTTGTGAATCTGTTTATGCAGGTAATCACCCAGCCTTCTCGTTTAGCCTTGGTGCTCATGTGGCTGATGTAGGTTTGAATCTGAAACGTGCATCAGTCCGTTCCCTCCTTAATAATTTCCTGCCACCAAAGGAGGCAAAATGGAACAAAAACAGAAGTAAAAGAAACTCGAGGGTCAAATTTGTTGTAAGGCTGGTCGTCTGTTTGGAGGGCGATGCAGGTCAGTAGAACTGATGGAGTTTTCTGCCTCTGCTATCAGCGGTGCCAAGTCTGTGCTCCCCCACAGAAACAAGAGCTATTTATAAACGTTTCCCCCACCCTTTTCAACGTCTGTTCCGGCTGGACCGTAAGGGAATAATGCTGTTTAAACTGGCATGCTTTTGATGCCACCAGATTCAAAGGTTCAAAGGGGCAGAACTGGCTGGGTTTGTGTGTGTACATGTATGTTTGGTGTAAAACGTAGCGGAAACTGGGGCTAGTTGTCACACTTTTTACTTAATGTTTCTCATATTAGGTTGTTTCTGTATAGAGACAAGCCTCAAGTCTAAAAAAAAAAAAAGTTCTAAAGCTTTTTTTTTTTTTTAAATGTTTTTGAAAAATGCTTAAAAGGCTGCATTTGATCAATAATGCATTACATAGTGTGAAATATTATTAAAATTTAAAATAAGTGTTTTCTGTTTGAATATATTTTAAAATGTAATTAATTCCTGTAATAGCAAAGCTGAATTTTCAGCATCATTACTACAGCCTTTAGTGTCACATGATTTTTCAGAAATCATTCTAATATGCTGATTTGCTGCTTGAGAAGCATTTCTTATTCACTATTAAAACGTTTTGTTGCTTAATACTTTTTCTGAATGTTACTTTTGATCAATGCAATGCATCTTTACTGAATCAAACTTTCCAAAAAGATAACTTTGTGACAACTTTTCATGCTTGACAACTAACCCCTATATGTAGACGATTGTATATTTGAAGGGTATAATGTCTGTGAGGCTGTTTGCATGACTTTGTGCGTATGTCCCGCAGCACGATGATGCCAGATTGAGCTGGTAGCAGAGTAAAAGAAGAGCAGATAATCTACGCTGAGCTGCGACGGTATCCGCAAAGTCACGCACTCGGCTTCTAGGCAGCCTTATAGTCTCTTAACCTCCCGGCTGTGCTCTGTCTGGTTCAGAGCTCTGAGAGTTTAAAAATTGACATTGGTTCCTGCTGGATTTCAGGGGTAGACGTGGACCCGTGCCGAGTGAGAGAGAGAGAAAGAGAGGCAAGTTTAATTGCTCCATCTGCAAGAGGGCTGCAGAACTTGGCCCTGCCTGGACCGATCCAGATGTTTTCCGGCAAGAAACATCTGAAAATGTTTAATTTCTTTCCCATAGGAGTGAAAAGTCTGTTACATGTTGGATATTTACAGTGGCAACTGCCCTGTTCCATCCATCAAGGCCGGCAGTCTCAGGGCTGCAGATTTACAGCTTTTATTTGATGTTCCGCTGCTGGAAGACCAAACACACAACACTTGTGAACATGTAAACAGCACAGGAGTTCAACATTTTCTTAATGGATAAAAGCAATACTGTTGATTCAGACCACATTGTTTTTGGGTGTGGGGTACTGCCGTTTTGGTGAGCCTCAGAAAGACGAGACGTTTACAGGAACTATTGAAGGCGTTGAGCTCTAGTATTTTGAAGAAGCCTTGAGGATCTGATGCTGCGTTCACATCAACGTCAGAATTACCGTAATTACAAGTTCCCATCTTGTTAAAACCGCTCGCATCTTCGTCAAACTTTTAATTACAACTTGGAAACTCTGAATTTTATGGACTCTCTTAGGTGACCATCGTGATGTCATGTAAAAACAACCAAAATGTCGATAAACACAGCATGAGTTGTCATTAGTTTTCCTTCTATTGTTGGTTTTAGTTTAGGCTTTTAGACTTTTCTAGTTTCAGCTTTATTTTTATTTTAGTATTTTAATGGTGCTAAAGTTAGGGCACTAACTGGTATCTAGTAACATGCTTATGGTATTTGTGCTTTTTTTAATTAAAATTGTTCATTTTTATTGATATTTGGTTATTTTATGTTTTATTATAATTTATTATAATTGTTTAATATTTGATATTGTATAAGAGATTTAAAGTCATAAAAATACATTATTTTTATATTTTCATTATAACAGTTTATATTTTTGTATTATTATTTTTATATACGATAATACACTACCAGTCAAAAGCTTTTGGACAGTAAGATTTTTAATATTTTTAAAGAAGTCTCTTCTGCTCACCAAGCCTGCATTTGTTTGATCCAAAGTGCAGCAAAACAGTAACTTTTTTATATTTTGACTATTTAAAATAACTGTTTTCTATTTGAATATATTTTATGTATGTAATTTATTGCCTGTGATTAAAGCTACCTTTTTAGCATCATTACTCCAGTCACAAGATGATCCTTCAGAAATCATTCTAATATGCTGTTCAAGAAACCTTTTAATTATTATATATTATATGTTTAATATACAGTTTGTTGTAATGTTACAATAGATTTCTATTTCAGATAAATGCAGAAAATTAATTTCAGAAAGAATATTAGAACGATTTCTGAAGGATCTGGAGTAATGATGCTAAAAATTCAGCTTTAAGATCACAGGAATAAATAACATTTTAAAATATATTCAAATTGAAAACAGTTATTTAAAATAGTAAAAAATATTAGATTTTTTTACTGTTTTTGCTGTACTTTGGATCACATAAATACAGGCTTGATGAGCAGAAGAGACTTCTTTTAAAAACATTAAAAATCTTACTGTTCAGAAACTTTTGACTGGTAGTGTATTTTTATTATAATAGTTTAAATGTTTATTATTTTTATTATATATTTATTATATGTTATTTTTTTTATATTATTATATCTTATATTAATTGGAAAAAATGTTCTGTTTTTTTCAAATTGAACATTGAGTGCTAGAATCCTAAGAAACCATTTAAAATTTTGAGTTCTGCAATTCTGAAAAACCCATCTCTGTGTCCTGGAATTTTCCAGGTCTTTGCTCCAGCTGTTAGAATATAGAACTCGGGTTAAGCTAGGTGAAGTTTCGGTTCAGTTTTTAGCAGCTCCTAAATTACTGTATACAGGCCGTACTGATTTGGGTCCTTGTTTCCTGTCAGGTTTGGCCCAGTTTGTTCGATTTGGCCCAGTTGGGCCAGACTGCATGCTGGTTCCTACAGCACGCTGTCATCAGTATGCTGTCATCATCAGAGTCACACGGTGGGAAAGTGCTGCCAAGGCATTTTATAATTTCTATATGTGGTTCACCACACCCTGCTGAAGACAATCACTCTGATGTGTCGATCCAAGACGGTTTCTCCTGCCTTTGGTTGTCACATTTTTAAGACACTGATAAATGCAGTTCTCAGCAACTTGAGAAATGTTACGTTGGGTGGAAATACTAGTGAACTGCCTACAGAAGCAGTATTGGTTCCAACTCAAAAGCTGTCCCAAAAGATAGGCAACCTAATTATGCTGCCTCATAAGATACCTCGTTTTAGCCCATGCTGGAGCTAGCAGTCCCAGAATACATTGCGACAAGCCCCAAATATAATATTTTGATACCCAAATATAGCATTTTGATATTGTGATGCCTACATTTGATTGATTGTAGTGCTTTATGTAGACCAAATAATATAAAACCTGAATGTTGTCTATTTTTTGGTTACCGTAATGCATCTTATCACTATCAGACCTCTGATAAAAATAGTCCAGTGTAATTAAAATGAATCATTGCAACCTGTTTTTATGTATACTGTTTTATAGCAACCTGTTAAGATCACATGTATCGAAATCAATAGCAAAATAATGTTTATGTTGAAAAGAGAGGGTAGTTTTTGGTCAAACCGTAACAGAAGGCAGTTGGATGATGTATCATAATCTGGCCAGAATCGCCACAGCTGTGTGTGTGCGTTCAGATTAAGAGAGATCAGTGTCTTTATTAGAGCTGTGTAAACTGAAGAGCCTATATTACTACCTTTCTCTCTGTAGTTGTGCGTTATGGCGCTGGGTTTTCACTGTTTGTTCCAGCTGTCATACATTGCCACTGAAAGGTCAATAAGGTCAACTGTCCCAGTGAGACCTTGGAAGACAGAGGCTTACAGAAGCTCATATTTTCATATATGCTGTAATATTGCCTGAGCATACTGGTAGTAAAAATGCATCAGTAAGAATGTCTAATGCATTTTTCTTTGCTATTAAATTTTTGAATACATTTATTTTTAATTAAATAATTCAAATATGTAAGTGATTCATTTAAATGATTTTATAAAATTTTATTTGTACATTTTTTGTATTTTAAAATTAAATGATTTTTTTTGTTTGTTTTTTTTGTTTAAGATTTTTATTTTTGACATTTTTTGCCTTTATTGTTATAGGACAGTGTAAATGTGACGGGAATCTAAGTGGGCACAACGGCGCTACAATTTATTATTATTAATTATATTATTTCTGTAATTAATTTCTATCAAAAGTGAAATAATTTTTTCACTATGATAGTTGAAGTAAAAACATACTTGTAGTAAAAATGCACCAGTAATAGTCTAATGCAGGGGTTTTCAAACCTGTCCTGGAGCCTCCCCTGCCCTGCACATTTTGTATGTCTCCCTTATTAGGCACACCCAATTCAGGTCTTGCAGTCTCTACTAATGAGCTGATGATTTGAATCAGGTGTATTAGAT
Organism: Garra rufa; assembly: GCF_049309525.1. Lineage (NCBI taxonomy): Eukaryota > Metazoa > Chordata > Actinopteri > Cypriniformes > Cyprinidae > Garra > Garra rufa. Next base: position 14,972,956 of record NC_133383.1, read on the forward strand.
GAGAGAGACAAGCAAAATGTGCAGGGCAGGGGAGGCTCCAGGACAGGTTTGAAAACCCCTGGTCTAATGCATTAAATTTTTTAATGTTTATTTTTTTATTAAATAATTAAAATATATAAATTATTAATTTAAATGATTTTATATAAAAAAAATAAAATTAATTAATTATTGTTATTTAAAATTTTTCTTATATATATATATATATATATATATATATATATTAATTTTATTTTTTTAATTTACTTTTTTTTTAGATTTATTTTTTGCTATTTATTGCCTTTATTGTTATAGGACGGTGTAGATGTGACACGAATTTGGGCCATCTGTTGCACAATGGCGCTACAATTTAGTATTATTAATTATATTATTTCTGTAATTAATTTCTATCAAAAGTGAGCTAATTTTTTCACTATGATAGTTGAAGTAAAAGCATACTTGCAGTAAAAATGCACCAGTAATAGTCTAATGCATTTTTTCTACGCTATTTAATTTTTTTATATATTTATTTTGTATTAAATAATTAAAATATATTAATTATTAATTTAAATGATTTTATAAATTTTTTAAATTAAATTAATTTATTATTTACAAATTGTCTCTCTATATATATTATATATTTATATATATTGCCACTTATTGCCTTTATTGTTATAGGACAGTGTAGATGTGACAGGAATTTGGGACGCCTGTAGCACAAAAGCACTACAGTATATTATTATTAATTATATTATTATTAATTATACTATTTCTGTAATTAATTTCTATCAAAAGGTAGTTTGCACGTTATCATTGAAGTTCAAGTAGGACATTTTTTGTTATATACTAAGAATATGTTTAATCAGCATGCCTTCTATTGACATCCGTTACCACCGTGATCGTGCATCTTTCAGCAAATTGACAGTTAGATTAAGTTAGTGGGCGGCACCTCGGTGACTGCGGCCACCATTCTGAAAATCATCTATCTCCAGGAAATGATGAAGGCCTCTCCTTGCAGTGGGAGCCGTAACCCAGATACAGTATGTAATTTGCCCATACGTACGCGTCTGAGGCGCTCTATATTAAGGCCAAAAGTTCTTCTCATTATCAGAGTCCCTCATTACCTGTTTCTGTCATCTCATGCTCACAGGGATTTGGATTTATACCTGATAATTACCTTCTATATAAAGCGAACCAGAAACGGCCCGAGCGTATATACACCTGAAGCATGCCCCCAAAATGCCTCGACCCAGCACTCGGAAAAATATCGCACGCGTCAAAACATAAATGATTTACCGCGTGTGAATGAAAAGGGTCACGGTTATGTACACTTAGCTGTTTTATTTAGGTCGAATAGGTGGTAAGCGACGCGCGTAATGTGCGCGCGTGAGTTCGAAATCTCTCTTTCTAGGCTGTTTTCCATATGGCCATCTTTAATGGACTCGTCATTGCTGCTAATGTATGCAAATTTCAACCTGGTTGCTAATGCAATTACCGTGCCTGCGGTTCCAAGCGCCCGCAATTCAGTTATTGTGTTTTTTTTCCCCCTCATTGTTTCAGATCGACGCCTTGAGTAAAAGAAGTAAAGAATCAGAGGCTGCTTTCCTCAGCGTGTACAAGAGATTAATCGATGTCCCAGGTATGTCTCGGCTCGCACACACACAAATGCACTCACACACACTGCTGTAGTGTTTCACTGAGGCGAGAATACTGTAAACACATCAGTCATATTTATGAGACCTCCGTCTCTAGTGTCTAAAACACACACACATGCACGCACACGGGCCGTCTTAATGACTTCTACGGCTTTGGAGACCCACTCCGTTCCAAACCCCACACACGGAGGAACTTGGATTCTAATAAAATCCGCATTCATTGCCCCACAAACACCTTTTAATCTTCCGAATTGGCTTTCTAACGGTGAGATAATGGCCCCCGGATCCTCCGTTTTTATATGGTAATGTTCTGATGCGCTGATCTATAATAAGTTAATGGTGCCGCAAAGGTTCATGTGACATCTCGAAGCATCTTTAGCTCGGCCGCTCGATAGAGTTGTGCTTTAGACTGAACGAAGTTCACCACAAGGAGTGTGGATAATGTATCAAACCCCTGTTAAGCAAGTGCGACTGTAGAGTGTGTTGAGAGAGACGACTTCTGGCTGAACTAAACTTCAGCTTGGGAAACCTTCAGACCTCCCTGCAGATACACACACACACATACACACACATAAATCTAGTTGTGTAGCTCCGCCCTCATCTGCTGAGCGACAGGGAGGCACAGACAGACAGTGCCGCCTGGGCCTGTTGGAGCAGGTTGGACTGTCTGCCTGCTCAACTACTTAATACATCCCTAAATTACCACAATGCTGCGGTCTGGAGATCCCGGGCCAACTCATCGGCGTGTCTGTGTGTTTGGAGGTGTGCGCAAGTGCGTTTGATTACCTTTTTATGTTTGTGTATTGTGTATTTGAGAGGGAGCTGTATGTGTGTGTTGCAGGATGTTGGAGTGGGAGGTCTAGTCTGGGAATGTCTGTTTCTATCTGTGAAATCTGGAGCTTGTCCAGTCCTGTCTACGTGTCTGCGAATGTGATCACAGCTTGACAAATTATCTTGTGATAGTTACACTGGTACACTGTGTAGGCCTGCATGTGTGTGAGTGTTGTGGTGTGTGTTAGCGGGAATGTTCGGAAGTGTTTCAGGCATCTTAATGCCAACATTTAACTTCTTTACGCAACTGATATACTGTTAATTGTTAATATTGTTGAGTTTCTGAAATCTGATGGGATGAGACGCATTTAAAGTCTATGTAAAGAAAACGAGACAGGACTCAACAATAAAGTGTTTTTTTCTTCTTCTTTTCAGTCAGTCTAGTAGTAATTTTCACTAGCCCCAGTAATTTAAAAAGTCAAAAAATGTTTGATATACGGTCAAAATTTATTCAGACACCTTTAACATTTTTCACATGATCACAGCTTATTCGCTATAGTTTAGAAAATGATAATAAAATATGACAAGACCTCAGAGTTAAACTGTGTCAAAACAAATTCATCTTGATAATCACAAATGAATTACAGTCAAAACAAAATTTATTCAGACACCTTCAAAATGTTTCACATTATCACAGTTTATTAGCTATAGTTTAGAAAATGCTAATAAAATATGACAAGAACTCAGAGCTAAACTGTGTCAGAACAAATTCATCTTAATAATGTCAGATAACTTTGAAAGAAAGGTATGTAACAAAACATGGTCAGGTAAAAGTGTCAAATCAAACTTTTGGGTATAATATGTCACAGTTACTTTATTTTTTTATTCTCACTTACATAAATGAACTATACATAAATGAAAATATAAAACAATTTGTCTAGTGTCTGAATAATTTTTGGTTTGACTGTATATAGAAAAAGTAATCTGATTACATTTATGTACAGTAACTCACAAGTAATGCGTTATATATGAATATAAATATAAATTAGGTTCTGTTCACACTGTTTATTTATGGGAGTGACAACTGATTTCACTCCTGAAAAAAAGACTGTACTGTATCTGTATAACTGTGAGAAAATATATCAGTTTTTTTTTTGTTTACACCCACAAGATGTCTAAACATTGCTGTAATAGTCACTAATTCAGCCATTGTGACTTCAGGAGTGACTCCAATATTCTGTTCACACTGTAACAGTAACTTAGAGGATTCACTCTGGCATTTAAACGCAGTTGTTGCTTTCAACTTAGAGTTCAACTATAGGAGTATTTGAATGTTTTTCATTATTTTTTATCAACTTTTAGAGACTAAATGTGTCTCATTGATGCTGTATCTGTACTAGAGTAGATTTTAAAGCATTTAAATGTTCATACTTGTTAGTGCTGGCTGATATAGCGGGTCAAACGGTAAACTGGTTTGAACTACGCATACAGTATAACTTTTTAAATTTAAGTAGTTAAGCAAAATAGACTTGACGTGGATTGTGAAAAGATCCCTTTTAACTACACACAATTCTGATTAAACGGCATTAACAAAAAGAAAATCCTAAACACTGAATTGGGGGTGGGGGCTTATGTGAATGTTTCTGAGGGGAACTCACTGTCTTTAGGAAAGTTTAGAAGGTATTTTCTTTTTATCTTACCACCATATAATGCCTATTAATGTAGTATTTAAAGGCCAACTGAAGTGCTTTGAAACACGCAGCGTTATTCTATTTGTTGACGTAATTTCAACTGAAACAGGAAGAGAGGGCAGGACATATCAAGCAGCCACGCCCACTTTTTTAAATGGCTAATAGCGTTTTGTTTATATTAGCTTGGGCCAGAGCTGTTGAGCTTGAGAAAGCTGCGTTTGACAGCAGATGGCAGCCACAATCCCATCCATATTGCAATAAAATATAGCATTCTGTGTAGAATTCAAAGAAAGTTTGAGAGAAAGTTTGAGGGGAAGCTGAAGTGTAGGGTGATGTCATCAAAATTGTGGATCCATACTGGCGTAAGTTAGAGACTGTACGTTTTGAATGCTTATATCTTGAGTATATTCATATTAACATATTCATACTAAAAGCCCAAAAACTTCCATTTTGATTTCATGGGGACTTTAAAAGACCAGCGTTGCTTTGTTTACAGCTGTAACCAAGGAATTGCTATATCGCTGCTGTTCTGTAAGCGCCATCTGCTGTCAGAGATTGAATTTGCGTCTTATTCAGTTCGTCTGCTGCTTTTATTTCCTGCAGATATGATTTATGGGACATAATTTCATAAAGCTAAGGTCAGGTTAGTCTGTTTTGGCTTTAAATTTTTAAATTATACAATCTAATTTGTATCAAATGCCTACATGTAGCCTCTCTGTTTGGATCGTGATTAAAAGGCAGTGGCTCTGCAACTGTTTCATGATTTTCTGTTTCATTTAAAGGCCCAGTCAGAGAAAAACCATGAAACCGCCATAATCCTAATGCTATCACTTGTCCTTTTCCTAGTTTCTTTCAGTTAGGCCGCCCATCACTTGACTTCAGTTTAGCTTCAGACGGCGACCTAACCTGTTGTGTTGAACATCAAATGACACGCATCCAAATTGATGTGCCTGTGTAAATCAGATTTGAATTGGCTGGTCATTTCAGTCACATGACAGTCACGTTCCGAATTGAGCGACACGCGTTGCCTCCCGTCGAGCCGAGTTGAGCTGAAATGGCAGTTGCCACGGCTACAAAAGGGAACACACTATGACAGCATATCATTCAGACTTCCTCTTGCAGTTTTTAGATATGACACACTCTCACGCACCACACATGCACATCACACATAACACACCCCATCAGCGTTTCCTGTACCTTCAGATGAGAGTACAGTGAGGGGGAGGGATGTGCGCCGAAAACTGCGATCTCGACTTAAAACGTGTACAGGAATGACATGTTTTATTTTACACTCCTATCTGTGAGCTTTTCGTTCTCCGATTTTACACTCGCACTCTCTCTCTTTCGCTCTCGTGTTCCGCAGGGGCTAATAAAATAGTTTGATTACATAATTAACTTGGCTGTCTCATTAAGGAAAATCAACGGGAACAGGGCCATAATTAGTCATATAGCAATTAGTATTTGAGGGGGACAGACAGTGATGAAAAAGCATTCGTGTGTGTGTGTCAGAATGTCTTAGTCCTTCAGTGCGGAGGGCTGGCCTTGGTCCCACACCACCGCTGCGTTCGACCCCCCTTTCACTTAACATCGCCTTCCGTTTATGAAAGCAACAAATTAACACCCTGCCAAATATGAATTAGTAGAACTTCTTTTACAACCTGCTAATCTGAAATTTCTGCAGCTGGTGGTTGTAGCCGGCATTTGAATGAATCAACTGATTTGTCAACCTGATTTTATTTTTTGTATTATTGATTTGATAAGAAATATATTATGTTTGTTCTATTTTTAATATTGACATATTTATGTTTAAATAAATGAATAAATATTTTTTCATTTTTAAATTTAATTTGGACCACAAAACCAGTCATAAGGGTAAATTGTTTTAATAAATAAGTCTTTCATTGAGGTATGGTTTGTTAGGATAGGCCAATAATTGGCTGAGATACAACTATTTGAAAATATGGAATCTCAGGGTGCAAAAAAATTCAAATATTAAAAATGAAATATTATGTAAAATTAATGTGCATTTAATTTTAGTTCATCAGTGTTTTTGATTACTATTGTTAGTGCCATGCTATTAGCGATTAACTGTGGTACCTGTCCAGAAAACATGGTACTTGTGTGGTCTCTGTATAAAATCAGTGATGGTTCTTTTTGGTTCTTTGTTAGCTTGATTAAACGGAGCAGAACTCAAACCGAGGCGCTGGAGCATAGAGTGGATTTATTGGCGTGTTTTGGCTTGGTTTGTTTTTCTAGTTAACATTTTTAGCTGCGGTTGGCAATCCGCAAAAATGCAAAAACACTTTTAGGCGTTTAGTCGAGCTGCACACTGCACAGAGACTGGCCCACACTGATCTCCATACACTGAGCTCTCACTCACTGAATCGAACCTTTCACCTGCCCTGAACGCAGTACACCCGATATTCTGACCTGTGTGTGTGTGTTTGCGGATGTGTGTTTCAGATCCTGTCTCGGCTCTGGAGGCAGCTCAGCAACTCCAGGTGACTGCTCGGAAGATGCACGACTTGGAGACAGAAAACCAGAGGCTCAAAGATACACTACAAGAGTACGAACGCGAAATCGCAGAGGTTAAAAACCAAGGTAAACACCAGCTTCTCAATGCTGTTTTGAAACGAAGGGAAAACAAAACACATTTTCCATTAAATGAAACATGTAGAAATTCCATAGCTTATGAAAAATATGTGACTCTGGACCACAAAACCAGTCTTAAGTAGCACGGGTATATTTGTAGCAATAGCCAAAAAGACATTGTATGGGTGAAAATGATCGATTTTTCTTTTATGCCAAAAATCATTAGGGTATTAAGTAAAGATCATGTTCCATGAAGATATTTTGTACATTTTCTACTGTAAATATTTTAAAACTTAATTTTTAATAAGTAATATGCATTGCAAATAACTTCATTTGGCCAACTTTAAAGGCGATTTTATCAATTTTTTTTTTTTAATGAATGCACAAATTTTGACAGCACTAGTATTAACCATTTAGTCAGAGCAAAATCCAAAGTTTTATTAAATCCTTACATTACTTCCTGCCGAATATTTTGTTGCACTCAAAATGATGTTGCATAATGGAAGTTAAATGCTGTTCATAAGCATTTTTATTTTGTAAAGCAGGATTTATCTGTACCTAGCAAATTAAATGAGTTATTCATATGTCATGTTGGCAGGCCGCATAAGTGTACCCACATAGACAGGGCCCTATTTTTGTTCAAATGAGCTGTAGTCATCTGAGCTCTATTTCTGTTCCGCTGCTGCTTCAGCCAGACATGTTTCCTGGTTTTTCTTTTTTTAACGTAAACAAGAGGGAAGGATCGCTCCCTCGTCGTCTGTGGAATCCCCCTAATCGATGCAGTTCAATAACGGCAATATTTTATTTGTCCCGCACGAGCCGTGGGTACCGCCACATGCGACCTCTCTGTCGCAGACACACGTGTACGTGTACACACACAGGTGTGTTTCCGTCTGAGCGGTCCGCTAGGTAATCCTTCCTATTCTACACGCTGATCTTTCTCAGGTCAGTGATCCTCCAGTCTCCCAGTGTTTAAAGTCCAGTTTAGCATTTAAGGGTCTAAAAGGGCTCTTGTGGGACTGCTGCTCATTGATTATGTGTCAGCGCTGAAGTGCTGGAGTTTAAATCACCGCAGATGGCTGTGCAGGAGACGGAGAGAGGAGGAAAAAGCTCTCTATCAGGGATATTTTGTGTGGATGTGTGTGTGTAGGCATGTAAACACACATTTTTCTGTCATGAATGGGACTTTCCCTTGAGTTCAGTTGTTTTTATACTGAGCTAATGCAATTTTCTATCCTTTTACCCTCCAAATAATCATAAATGTCAGAAATTAACATTTTACCATTAAATGCAAATTCAGTTTACTCATTTGGAACCGTTTCAATCCCAAATGACTGCCTACTGTAGAATAGGAAGCAAGCTATTTTGCAGAATGCACTGGATGTTCTTTTCCATGCCATTACAATGATTTGTGACTTGAGTTTTCAAGCTTCAAAAAAGATGCAAAAGCACCAATAATGTATGATTAAAAGTGATTCATATGACTTGAGATTCATCTTTTTACACTGAGGACAACTGAGGGACTCGTATGCAACTATTACAGGTTCAAACACTCACTGATGCTTCAGAAGGAAAAACGATGCATTAAGAGCCAGGGGGTGAATACTTTTGAACAGAATGAAGATGTGTACATTTTTCTTATTTTGCCTAAATATTCTATTTTTTCATTTAGTACTGCCCTTCAGAAGACAAAATAAGTCCAGAAGACAAAATAAGCTATATTTATCTTGATTTTCTAATTCAAGAAGTTTTAATGCGTTGTTTTTCCTTCTGAAGCATCATTGAGCATTTGAACCTTCTATAATAGTTGCAGTGTGAAAAGATGGATCTCAAAATCATACAGTAATTGTTGGAAAGGGTTCAAATACACAAAAATAAATACAGTACTAAATAAAAAATATGCGTTTTGTATGATCCCTTTTGGTAAAATAATTCACATTTTGCAGATTCTGCAAGGTGTATGTAAACTTTTGACTTCAACTGTATGTACTGTAATGTAACAGGCTACCGCTAGCAAGCGGCTAACTATGTCCCTTTAGTGGCTCCATAGAACACATTATTCATTTTCCGTGCCTTTCCAAATATGGATTTACTATTTGGGCACATCCCTAAGCGATACAATAGCTTTGGATGAAAAAAACACTGAAATTTAAGACATTATTCACTGATAACCGTCCCTCAAGTGGGCTGTTACCTTGAGAACTGCTGTGACTGGATCATTGAGTCTGATTTTCAGTGAAAAATGACTTACATTTTGGTTTGTTTTCACACGGAGCTGTCACATGGCTTGAAAAGAATTGGAATATAGTCATATGAACTACTTTTATGATACTTTTACAGTCCTTTTGAAGCTTCAGTCCCCATTCATTGTAATTGCGACAGTCTTCTTTTGTATTCCATGGAAGAAAGAAAGCTGTATGGTTTTGGAATGACTTGAGGGTGAGTAAATGATGACAGATTTTTCGTTTTTGGGTGAATTGTTCTTTAAAGATATAATTTAGTATGTTTATTAAGTGGTTTTCCTCTTGGCTGGTTTTAGGGTTTACTCTCCATGTGGGACAGTTGGACTCCACAGTGTAGAAAAAACTAAGTCCTCACACACCCGTAGGTCTTCATTGTCTGTCCTCTTCATGCTTCTTTCTGTTTCTCTCCTGCAGAAGTCACTATTAAAGCACTTAAAGAGAAGCTGGAGCAGTATGAGCGTTCTCTGCTGGCCAAGAACACAGAGGAAGCTCCTGATCAGAACCAGGACCGATCTGGAAGAGAAGAGAGGGAAAGCAAAGGGGAAAACCTTCCTAACAACTATGCAGACAAGGAGAGGTTAGCCTGACCCTTGCACAAATCCAATACGGCATTAATCTTCATGCTTGCGTTATATATTCATAGGCTGTGTTTCAAAAACTAGCAAGCTGCCTTTCAAGATAGCAATTTTCAGCTTTATAGGTATGTTTGAAATTACATCAGAGAAATTGTAACAAGAAGAGAAACACAGAGCTAGAAAAGCCATTTTCTCAGTTCACTTCCAGAACAAAAATATACAGCTAATTTACTCACCTCCTTGTCATCTAAGATGTTTTTTTTCTTTAGCCGTAAAGAAATTATGTTTTTTGAGGAAAACATTTCAGGATTTCTATCCATATAGTGGACTTCTATGGTGCCCGTGAGTTTGAACTTTCAAAATGCAGTTTAAATACAGCTTTAAAGGTCTCTAAACGATTCCTGCCGAGGAAGAAGGGTCTTATCTAGTGAAACAATTGGTTATTTTCTAAAAAGAAATGACAATTTATATGCTTTTTAACCTCAAATGCTCGTCTTGTCTAGCTCTGTATGAACTCTGTATATTCCGGTTCATGACAAAGCATTTGAGGTTAAAAAGTATATAATTTGTCAATTTATTTTTAGAAAGTAATCGATCGTTTCGCTAGATAAGACACTTCTTCCTTACCTGGGGTTGTTTAGAGCCCTTTAAAGCTGCATTTAAACTGCATTTTGGAAGTTCAAACTCACAGGCACCATAGAAGTCCACTATATGAAGAGAAATCCTGAATTTTTTTTCTTCAAAAACATAATTTCTATACGACTGAAGAAAGAAAGACATGAAAATCTTGGATGACAACGGGGTAAGGAAATTATCTGTAAATTTTTGTTCTGGAAGTGAACTTCTCCTTTAAGCAACATAGATGTGTTTAGCATTAAAGAGAAATTTTTGTCATTCTCATGTCTTCCCAAACCTGTGCGAGTTTCTTTCTTATGCTGGTAATCATGCAGTTGATAGTACCCATTGATTAACGTAGTGTTTCTTTATTCTTTTCTTTTTTTTTTTTAATAACGTAGTGTTTCTATCTCTACTATGGAACTCAATGGGGACCAACAACTGTTTGGTTCTTCAAAATATCTTCTTTTGTCGTTTGGAACGACATGAGGGACAGTAAATGATAACAACATTTTCATTTTTTTTGAACATTTTTTTTTTTTTTCATGTTTATGAATTCTTTACTCATGTTTCCTGAATTCATAACTAAAATAAAACACTGCAAAAAATGCTTTTCTTACTTAGATTTTTTTGACTTGTTTCCAGCCAAAATATCTAAAAAAAAAAATTTTTTTAGAAGTAAAAATGATTTTCTTGTTTTCAGTAAAAACAAGTCAAAATTAAGTGCGTTTTTGCTTGAAACAAGCTAAATAATCTGCCAATGGGGTAAGAAAAGTAATCTTGTTTTCTGTTTGAAATAAGATTATTTTTCTTACCCCATTGGCAGATTATTTAGCTTGTTCTAAGCAAAAACTCACTTAATTTTGACTTGTTTTTGCTGAAAACAAGAAAATAATTTTTACTTGTCTAGAAAATCCTTCTTGATTTAAGAATTTTTAGATATTTTGGCTGGAAACAAGTCAAAAATATCTAAGTAAGAAAAGCATTTTTCTGCAGTGAAAAAACTTACTTTAAACTTGTTTAATTTGATAACTACAACTAAAACTGAAATAACTATAACTACATATAATAACTAAATAAAACTTATAAACACAGCACAAAATTGCAACTAAAATATATACTACTAAAAATATAAGCTTATTAAAGGTTTGAATGACTTATAGTATCTGAATGATACTATAATGAAAACACAAGGCATTTCAGTTCACATCGGAAATATATAGTCATTAAACGTTAAAAATGTTATATAATATCACTGCATCTTGTCATTTATTCATATTTACTGCATCTAGTGATTATTCATATATTCATAGCAATTTGCAGTACTTTAGTGTTAAAGTCCTGTATGTACATGAATAAATGTTGGGAGGTTTGTTTTAATTGTCACTATACAGTAGTTTTAATTGTCCTCTGTATGTCTGTGCAGTCAGCCACAGCAGAGCCAGGACAGCAGGACAGAAGACTTGGACATGAATACGCAGTCCTTACAAACAGGTTTGCTAATGCCCTTACTGTCAAGTTGGGTGTTTTTGCAATTACATAAATGTAATTTGACATAGTTGAATTCTTTAAGCCTGCTTTACTGACATGTGTTTCATTTGTCGCACAGCACTTGAAGCAACTCAGGCAGAACTCCACGAACTGAAGACGAAATACGATGAAGAATCCACAGCAAAGTGAGTAACCCATTTTCACTCTGACGGGACGCAGCAGGAGACAGCGCGGATTAGCGGCGAAACGGCTCGGATTCCCCCTTCTGTGTTTCCTCGACTGTCTGCTAGGCGTGCTGCGTCTTTGTCTCACCTTTGCACACACATTTACCCACATTTGCGTGTCCATACAGACACAGACAAACACACACACCCCTTTGATCCGCACCAAAACAGCTCATAATCCTATTGCAGACAGGTTTGATTATGGGGGAAAAACACAGTGTGGTGAAATCACACCTTCATTCAGGGACAAGTTGATATTCAATAGTCCTCACGTCCCGCCCATGATGCCTTTATGGCTACACGAGACTGAATAATGGATGACACAATCCCTCATAACTCGCACGGATGCTCTGAGTGATTCTCTGAGAATCCTGTAATGACGGGATTCGTACCAGCGACTGACATTTTGTGGGCGGCGAATCAGTGTGTGCATATGTGCTTTTTGTTTGCGCATTGTCTGTTTGCCTTGATCTGGGTCATGCATGTGTGTTTGTGTGCGTCTGCATGTGTGCGCTCTTCTCTCCCTGTCATGTGGTCGGGGTTAGGTGGCAATTTCCTTGTCTTGCTGTCACTGAGGAATGCATCCTGTTGCAGAGCGCGCTCGCTGCGGGCTGTTTCGGCGCAGTTCTCTGCGCTGGGAGTGGCGTAATTACACTACCTGTGATCAAACCAAACCCTTCCATGCCAGACCCCCAGCACTGTACCTTTGAAGTCAAAGAAACCACTTATTTTTTTTTTTTAAGCACAGAAACCCTCAGTGGTGAGCTGCGGTCGAACCGGAAGGTCACTGCGAGGTTTATTTGAGGAAAAGACACGCTTCTGATTCTGCGATCACTGCAGACACGGATCTAACGAGAGATAAATCTCGCTGTCATGCTTAAGCACAAACAATTGAATATGGCTGTGCATACAGACGCAAACAAGAAAGACTCGCACACACAAGAAAAAGCATTGTGACATTCAGTAACATTGGCCTGTTTCCAATCCGCCCCGTCTGTCCTGGGGACTCTTACAGAGAGTGTGGCAGGTAAAACGTTTCCACTCCATTAGATTTCTTACCTGCTTTTCATCCTGGTGCTCTAGCTTTTTTTATTAGCATTAGCTTGATAACTGGTAAGATGATAAGTGCGTTTTTTTGTCTAGTCAGTATGACTGATTATTTGCAGATTTTATTGTTTATGATTTTGCTGCCAATATAATATGTAACAACATTATTGATGTCACAATTAATTTATTGCACTGTTTATCATACTTTTACAATTCCTTCTTCCTTGAGTACCGATTAATTGCAACCAAAATACGTTTTTGATTACATAAAATATGTGTGTACTGTATATATTTATTATGTGTTATGTTAAAATGTTATGTTTATATATTAAATATATTTAAATATATATTATTAATATAAATATATACATGTAAAAATTTGCAAAATGTACTGTATGTGTGTGCATTTATATGTACAATACATATTTTATGTATACAAAAACTTATTTTGGTGCGATTAATCGGTTGACAGCACTTTTATTTATTATTAGTATTTATTTTATGTGTGTGTTTATGTAATTGAACACAAGAAAAGAGAAAAAAATGAAGTGATTCTCTACATAACAATGCATATATTGCAACATTTGCAAGCATATTACATTTCTTATAATAAAATTATAATTAATTTCTCGCCTAAATAACAATATTGTATATATATATATATATATATATAGAGAGAGAGAGAGAGAGAGAGAGAGAGAGAAGTACATTTATTTTATCTTTATGGCTACTTAAAATTAGCCTCAAATAATTTAGAATCAAATATAAATATGATTTGTAATTCATATATATTATATAATATATATGTGACCCTGGACCACAAAACCAGTCATAAGGTTAAATTTTACAAAACTGAGATATATACATCATATGAAAGCTCAATAAATAAGCTTTCTACTGACGTATAGTTTGTTAGGATAGGACAATATTTGGCCGAGATGCATCTATTTTGAAAATCTGGAATCTGAGGGTGCAAAAAAATCAAAATACTGAGAAAATCACCTTTAAAGTTGTCCAAATTAAGTTCTTAACAATGCATATTACTAATCAAAAATTACATTTTGATAGGTTTACAGTAAGAATTTTACAAAAAATCTTAATGTAACATGATCTTTACTTAATTTCCTAATGATTTTTGACATAAAAGAAAAATCAATAATTTTGACCCCATACAATGTATTTTTGGCTATTGCTACAAATATACCCCAGCGACTTAAGACTGGTTTTGTGGTCCAGGGTCACTTATATATGTGTGCCATTTCAGTGTATGTATGTGTGTGTGTATATATATATATATATATATATATATATATATTTATATTTATATTTATATTTTATTATTATCTATATAACTTTAATATATAATATTGTTTTATGTTTATTAAAATGTATATATTTACAAAACCAGTCTTAACTAGCACGGCTATATTTGTCGCAATAGCCAAAAATACACTGTATGGGTCAAAATTATAGGTTTTTCTTTTGTGCCAAAAATCATTAGGATAAGGATCATGTTACATTTTAAATTTACCATTTAAATGTAAATTTTTGATTAGTAATATGCATTGCTAAGAAGTTCATTTGATCAATGATAAAGGCAATTTTGTCAGCATTTGGATTTTTTGCACCCTCAGATTCCAGATTTTCTAATAGTTGTATCTCGGCCAAATATTGCCCTATCCAAACAAACCAATGGATGGTGTCTAAATCTCAATTTCATTTCACCCTCATGACTGGTTTTGTGTTCCAGGGTCACATATATATCCGTGTGGGTATATTATTATGCTTATATTGTTATATAGAGAATCATTATTGAATGACATTGTGTTCAATTATTTAAAAAAATTACCCTTTAAGCCATTTCAGAGCAAATAGACAGACTTGTGCCATCATTTCATAAAAGTCTTGCTACAAGTACATGGCAGTGTTTTGTGATCTGTATGCTGTACGTATTTACATTTGTGCTATACACATCCGATTTTGCCTAAGCCTGGAACGTCTATAATCCAGGACTTGGTCGTTGTCTTGTTGTTGTGATTGCTGACTTAATGAGGTTACGTGATTCTGTGCATGTGTCTTCGGTAGGGGATAAAGGAATCCCGCCCCCCATCTAAGAGCCCTTTCCTGGCCTCAGGGTTTTACATGCTCCGTTAGCTGAGTTCATCCACACTGACAGTAGGTGGATCTCAACGGGAAGGGTGCCGAGACGTTCGTGCGCGAGTATCGCGTAGTTAAATAAACATAAGAATGTGTCATGCTCCGCAGTGCTCCAGTAATAAGCGAATGAGAAAGGAAGTCCCTCGGCGGGCAGTTGTTCTGCCTTTGATGCTGCCGCTTAGCTCTGGGTGTTCAGCAGGTATGGACACAAAATCCATAGTGTTGATCGATCATCGCCCATATGAAGCGTGGAAATGTTTGCGGTCGTGCTTATTGAAAGACTGCATGTGTTAAACTCAAATAGAATGGAGTTTAAAGTGTTGTTTCATTGCTTTTCCATCTAAACCTACAACTTTTAAAATCTCTAAAGTGACTTTTCTTAACTGCTGATGTAATCTAGGCCATGTGGGTGGTGAAAACTAATATTAGTCATTGAAATCTCAATGTCTCAATTTTTTGATGGATAGTTTTGTTTTTTTAATCCGTTTTTCACCATTCAGTTTGTCTTTAACTAGTCAGTCCAGTAACATCATTCCTATTTTTGCCTCTCATATCCCTTCCTGTCATCTCACCCTCCCCTTCCTCTTTCTCTTTTTTAGTTCAGTCTGAAGGAAGGATGGTATCAGCTGCAAAGAGACTGTGTGTTTGGTGTGTGTGCGCATGTGTGTGTCTTGAGTTCAGGGTGAAAAGAGGAGCAGGGTTCAGTCGAGCGTAATAATGGAATGCTTCAATTCGCTTCGCTGTTTGTATGCGACCTCTCTCTCCCTTTCTCTCTCTCTCTCTTTTCCCTTCCCCCACTGCCCTCCCCCACTATCCCTCCCCTCCCAGACGTGTTCACGGTGGAATGTCCGCCTTTCTCACAGGCCCGCGAGGTGTCTGTCGTCCCAGCCATCTATCTTGTTCTCTCTCTCTCTTTCTCTCTCTTAGGGCTCTGTGTTGTGCTGAAATTTTAATCCGGTTCTTTTTCTTTTCGAGCCCAGACTCTCCTCTCATCCCTCCTCAGGACCTCCTCATTAACGTCCTGCCAGCTACAGTAACTACAGCTGGCACAGACATAGGCATCGGCCCATGCATGCCCGCACAAACACACGCCAATGCTGATACACAACCGTATTTTAAATGCTGAAGTGTATTTTAGACGTGATAAACACTGGATTTGAAGTTTGTATTTGACCTAGATGGTCCATATTTAACTTACTAAATTTATAGTTAACTCAACTCATTTGTATTTAACTTAAGGCTTACATATATGTAAATTACTGCCTTTAAAATGTTGTGTTGTCGTCATATTTTTATTTTTAGCTTTGTGTATTTATATTTAACTCGGCGTGTTCATATTTCAACTCAATTGTTTTCATATTTAATTTTAACTCAACTCACGTTTAACATTTAGTAACTAAGTAAAAATAAATAAATTTTTATGTTTAACTCAACCCATTTATATTTAACAAATATTGTATTTAATGTAATATAACTTATATTTAACTATTTAAATCAGCTTATTTGTGTTTAATTTAACATATCTTTTTTTAAATTTGTTAAATATTTTTATATTTAATTTCAAATTTTAGCATTTTCATATTTAACTCAATATGGTTGTGTTTAATAATCATATTTGAATGTTTATGTATTTAATTACAACCATTTATGTTTAACTTAAGCTTTCCAGTTTAATTCGATGTATTACCTTAATGTTTTCACATATTTAAATTACTGCCTTTTAAGTATAGTGTTATTTTTATTTTATTTTATTTTTTTCATTTTTTACTATGTATTTATATTTAACTCTGCGTGTTTGAATTTAACTTTGCTTAGTCATATAAAAAAAAACATTGTTTTTATTTTAACTCAATGTTTCCATATTTAACTTTAACTTAATATTTCACATTGACTAAGTAACTTACCCCCGGTTTCACAGATGGGGCTTAAGCCTATTCCTAGACTAAAATGTAAGTCTCAGCTGTTTCAACTAAAATAAAATTGCACTGATCGATCTTAAAATATATCAGTGCCTTTGTTTTGTCTGACGACGCACACCAGTAATGATTTTTTTTCTAAGCATGTTTATAAAAATCGCTTAAATGTCCTAATTGAGCTATGGCCTAATCCTGGCTTAGTCTAAGCCCTGTCTGTGAAACCAGGCCTATGTGTTGTCTTAGGTGTTTCTGTTTAACTCAACCTATTTATTTTTAACAAATCCTGTATTTAATTTAAAATAACTCATATTTAACTATTTTCTCAGTATTTAAAACAGCTTATTTGTACTTAACATTTCCTTTGTTAAAAATTTGTTAAACATTTTCATATTTAATTTTAGAATTCAGCATTTTCATATTTAACTCAATGCTTAATGATCATTCAAATATTTATGTATTCAATATTTCAATATTTATATTAGCTTTTCAGTTTAACTCAATATATTTAACTTAATGTTTTCATACATTTAAATTACTGCCTTTAAAATGTGTTGTCGTCATTTTTTTTTTTTTTTTTCATTTTTTAGGTCATATATTTATATTTAACTCAGCGTGTACAGTCGTGGCCAAAAGTTTTGAGAATGACACAAATATTAGTTTTCACAAAATTTGCTGCTCAACTGCTTTTAGATCTTTGTTTCAGTTGTTTCTGTGATGTACTGAAATATAATTACAAGCACTTCATACGTTTCAAAGGCTTTTATCGACAATTACATGACATTTATGCAAAGAGTCAGTATTTGCAGTGTTGGCCCTTCTTTTTCAGGACCTCTGCAATTCGACTGGGCATGCTCTCAATCAACTTCTGGGCCAAATCCTGACTGATAGCAACCCATTCTTTCATAATCACTTCTTGGAGTTTGTCAGAATTAGTGGGTTTTTGTTTGTCCACCCGCCTCTTGAGGATTGACCACAAGTTTTAAGATTTGGGGAGTTTCCAGGCCATGGACCCAAAATGTCAACGTTTTGGTCCCCGAGCCACTTAGTTATCACTTTTGCCTTATGGCACGGTGCTCCATCGTGCTGGAAAATGCATTGTTCTTCACCAAACTTTTGTTGGATTGTTGGAAAAAGTTGATGTTGGAGGGTGTTTTGGTACCATTCTTTATTCATGGCTGTGTTTTTGGGCAAAATTGTGAGTGAGCCCACTCCCTTGGATGAGAAGCAACCCCACACATGAATGGTCTCAGGATGCTTTACTGTTGGCATGACACAGGACTGATGGTAGCGCTCACCTTTTCTTCTCCGGACAAGCCCCAAACAATCCAGATGCCCCAAACAATCGGAAAGAGGCTTCATCGGAGAATATGACTTTGCCCCAGTCCTCAGCAGTCCATTCGCCATACTTTTTGCAGAAGATCAATCTGTCCCTGATGTTTTTTTTTGGAGAGAAGTGGCTTCTTTGCTGCCTTTCTTGACACCAGGCCATCTTCCAAAAGTGTTGGCCTCACTGTGCGTGCAGATGCGCTCACACCTGCCTGCTGCCATTCCTGAGCAAGCTCTGCACTGGTGGCACTCCGATCCCGCAGCTGAATCCTCTTTAGGAGACGGTCCTGGCCCTTGCTGGACTTTCTTGGACGCCCTGAAGCCTTCTTAACAATGCAGTGGAAAGTTTTTTTCGGGATTAAGTTAATTTTCATGGCAAAGAAGGACTATGCAATTCATCTGATCACTCTTCATAACATCCTGGAGTATATGCAAATTGCTATTATAAAAACTTAAGCAGCAACTTTTCCAATTTCCAATATTTCTGTAATTCTCAAAACTTTTGGCCATGACTGTACATGTTTAACTCAGCTTAGTCAAATCTAAAGCATTAACTTAATGTTTCCATATTTAACTGAATATTTTACATGTAATATTTACTAAATAACTTGGTGTTGTTGTATTAAATGTAAGTTTTTTAGTTCAGCTCAACCTATTTATATTTAACAAATATTGTATTTATTTGTAATATAACTTATATTTATTATACTTATATTAATATATTTAACTATTTTCTCAGTATTGAGATCAGCTAATTTGTATTGAATTTAACATTTCCTTTTTTAAATTTGCCAGACGTTTTCATATTTCAGAATTCAGAATTTCCATATTTAATTCAATATAGTCGTGCTTAATGATCATATTTTAATGTTTATGTATTTAATATTTCAGTATTTATATTTAAATTAGCTTTCCAGTTTATCTCAATGTATTTAACGTAATGTTTTCGTACATTTAAATTACGGCTTTTAAAATGTAGTGTTGTCGTCATTTTTTTTGTATTCATATTTTACTCAGCCTTTACATATTTAACTCAACTTAGTCATATATACTTTATTTTAATTTGATTTAACTTTTACTTAATATTTCATATTTAACTGAAGTGTTTCTGTTTAACTCAAACTATTTATATTTAACAAATACTGTATTTATTTATTTATTTATTTACCTATTTTCTCTGTATATTAAAACAGCTTATTTGTATTTAATTTAACATTTTTTTTAAGCATTTTCATAGTTATTAAAGAATTCAGCTTTTTCATATTTAACTCAATATAGTCATGCTTAATGATAATATTTCAATGTTTATGTATTTAATTGCAATTATTTATATTTAACTTGACTTTCAATGTATTTAACTTAAACATTATTTTTGTATTTCGGTCAGCTTTTCAGCTTTTATATAATTATGACTTAATGTATTTATGCTTAATGTTTTTGTATTTCACATACCACATATTCAGCTCTGCCTCAACATTTAGATATTTAACATTTACTTAGAAATGTATCATATATATACTTAACGCTTTAACACTTAACCCTATGATTTTTATAGTAAACAAAGCAGAAAAATATATTGAGTTTATTACCTCGGGCAGTTTTTAGCAATCCCAGGGCTCAGGGTTGAGTTTGTCATGCTGTGTGGCCTGTTGTGCTTGTTCCCAGCGTGGTTAAACTCTCTCTGGTTTCTCCCTGACTGAATTGGAAAGGAACAACATGCAATTAAAGTTGTTTCTCCTGCGCTGAAAGTGGCAGGTTGGGTTTTGCAGTGTGTCCTTTACGAGACAAATGGGCAGTAGATGGGGAGCGTACAGAAATAGCAGCCGTGTGTGAGGCCTGTGGAATTGTGTGCGGATGTTGGATCGCGAGCGTGCGTCTAGGTGGGGATGTGTGCATGTGTTATAAAGAGAGAGAAATGGAGAGAGACAGAGTGAATTTCTGTTTGTGGTTTCTGTGGGCTCTGCATCTGTGTGTGTGTGTGTGTGTGTGAGATGTAAACCGTGGAGAAGTGCACTGGGCCAGTGAGCTGGTGCAGTCAGGGTTCTGGCATGCGAGAGCTGTGCACACGAATCTCGTCGGCTCCCGGTGACATGACAGTCCCCACGGGCTCGCGGGCGACTGCGTGTTCGCTGTGAACATACCTTCAGATCCTTTTGTCTGTGCGTCCTGTGATGTTACATGCACTGACTCGGATAAACAGCGCAGTTTGATTCCCCTCAAATCCAGGCAGAAGAGCAACGTCAGGCCCGTTCGCACCTCTCAGCCTTTTTTCGTCTCCGCATCTAGCGTGTTTTGCTTGACAGGGTCTCTGCTGCGTTGTTGGTTGTGTGACATTTCGGAGGGTGGATTTTTGCTCTGTCTGATCCATTTGTCTGTACTCCCATCAGTCTGGCAGGTTTTGAATTACTGCGGGGAACACAAAGGACCTCATCCTACCCACCTGATTTATCTGCACAGATCTACGCTCGCTGGCTGAGTGCAAAGAAAACATTTCATCTGTGTCAAGCAAGACATTTCGCCGTCCCAGAAGCTCTTACATTGTTCGCTGATATTTCCACAGTATTGTGCAGATGCATTATGCGCGTTTTAAGCTGTTTTAAATAGAGCTCTGTACACTATAGTAGACTAAACTAGCATGAATAGCTAAGCTAATACCTCTATCACTATCGCTTAAACGGTTAGTTCACCCAAAAATGAAAATTCTGTCATTACTCACCCTTAAACCCGCAAGACATTTGTTCATCTTTAGAGCACAAGTTAAGATATTTTTGATGAAATTCGACAGATTTCTGACCCTGCATGGACAGCAACACAACTGACAAGTTCTAGGCCTAGAAAGGTAGTAAGGACATCATTAAAATAGTCCATGTGACATCAGTGGTTCACATAATGTTATGAAGCTACAAGAATACTTTTTGTGAGCAAAGAAAGCAAAAATAACAACTTTATTCAACAATTCCTTCTCTTCGGTGTCAGTTTTCAATGTGCGTTCATGAGAGTACCATGACACATAAAATTATTTTAAAAATATTATTAAATCCTCTGTCGAAATCTTCAGATATGTTTAAGAAGAATCATCTGCTTGCAAATAAGGCGGAGAGCAGAACATGAAGAAGAAGAAATTGCAGAATAAAGTCGTTATTTTTGTTTTCTTTGTGCACAAAAAGTATTCTCGCAGCTTTATAACATTACAGTTGAACCACTGATGTCACATGGACTATTTTAATGATGTCCTTACTACCTTTCTGCGCCTTGAACGTGGTAGTTGCTGTCTATGCAGGGTCAAAAAGCTCTCGGATTTCATCAAAAGTATCTTAATTTGTGTTCTGAAGATGAACAAAGGTCTTGCAGGTTTGGAACGACATGAGGGTGAGTAATTAATGACAGAATTTAGGTGAATTTGGGACATTTTTGGGTGAACTATCCCTTTATACTGATGGTTATTGGTTTCTAAACCACAAACCTTAACTGTTCAAAGTCAAATTCAGCTTTATTGTCAATTCTGCCACATGTACAGGACATACAGAGAACTGAAATTGCGTTACTCTCAGACCCTTGGTGGATAACAGATAACATTAAATACAAAAAGTAGTATTTTAAAAATACAAATAAAAAAAATGAATAAATACAATTTTACATATAATATAAAAAAAAATACAATATACAAGTAAGGGCACATGGCAGAGAGTGCAAACTAGACAAGAGTAGTGCAAATGCAGACATATAGTGCAAATAGAGCTTGTTAAACTTTGTTGTGAAATTCAACCTGTATTATTTGTGGTAGAAACAAAAAATGATACCTCACATTGTGTGGTTTGTACTGGAAAGATATATTGTTACTTTTCCAAGTGATAAAACTTGCAATTTTCATCTAGCTGTTGATAAAACTAAAGCAAAAATAAAATAAATTAATGGATCAAAATATTATAGAAATTTTGTTTTTTTCAGGGGTCAGTAAATATGGTTGTTTAACAACCACTTTTGCACAGGAAAACAACTTGTATTTTCATCGAATTTAATTTAATAATGCAGTGCTTTCATATTTGTATTTCACTTGATATTTCATGTTTGGATTTACCTCGATTTTTGTATATAACTCAATATTTTCATATTTATATTTATCGATATTAAGTTAATACCTACACTTATGACATTATTACAACTTATGGATAAGCATTTTTTCTAAACCACAAACCTTAAGTATTAAACATTGGTATGTAGTTAGACCCGTTATATTGGTGCTATGACACTGTTGTGTAACTTGTAGAGAAGAGATGTTTTTCTATGCAATTCAAACTTTGTGTTTTTCATCTTTTTGCCTCATTTACTTCAGAAAAAGTAAAAACTAGTTATTAGTATTTAATTTACTCCAGAACAAAACTCTTGAAAACTCCATAGGAGTTGATTGTACACCTGTGTGATTGCTGTTGAGAAAAATTTGGGTCGATGATGTTTGTTGTTTTGAGAGTTAGTGAGGAATGACACTTGAGAAAGAGCTTTTTTATCTCCTGGAGGTCAGACACTCAACAAGAGGAGAAAAAATCAAACCCCGAGGGTTTTCTTACCACCCCAGCCTTCAAAAGGTTAAGAGAGGATGGGAGGACAAAAAAAACCCAGCAGGATAAAGCCCACACTGGCTCCATAAGATAGGGGCCAAATGGAGAAAGAGAGCAAAATGGAAATCTAATGGGCTAAATCTGTGAAATGTCGTACCAGCCCAGGGGGATTTGAGCCGCAGCAGAAACAAAGACACTGGGGAGAGAGCGAGCGAGAGTGAGTTCGAGCAAGATGGGAGAGAGAGAATCGCCTGAAAGAGTTGAATTACAGCCAGAGGATGCATGTAACCTGGACCTCTCTCTCGCTAGCTTCGCCCGAGCGCCGAGTTAACCTCCCCTTTCTGACAGCCGTGCTGGATGGAAAAGGTCAAAATCAAAGCAGCTGGTTCTCATAATTTATCAGGCCAGAGACGACCAAACACAATAATCAAATGCAGTAAGTGTTTAATACGCTCTATTCATCAGCGGTAGCTCGTGAAATAACAAAAGAAGTCGCGTTTACATGTTCCTGGATTACATTCACACTGTTATTTCTTTGGACTTTCCCACATTGTAGCGTGTTCTCGTGTAGATGACGAAATAATCCGAATGAATGATCTCGCAGATAACCTCTGGCCCCCGGTTCGAGGTGATGAAGAACATGCCGGATTTGAAGGCCGAGCTCCGATGGGAGTTACACACGTCTCACGCAGTTCTCGTCTTTATCTTTTCATCTTTAAAGGGGACATATCATGGAAAACAGTCTTTTTCAATGTAGAACATTGATGCACTCTAACATCTGGAACATCTATATAAAGATGCTCAGATTCCAGTACACAAGAGATCAGCCAATCACAGCAGAGCTCATTTGCATATAGAATTCTTGAAGTCACAGTAGCAAAAACAGGCTGTTTAAATATATAAGGGTCAAAGAAAGGGCGTAACACTAAATTATGATTGTTTTCGGGTGCAAGAAACCTTGACTAAGTGAATTCAAGGAAAGAAATAAAATACTACGAAAGTGTCGAATATGGCCCCTTTAAGGTCGTCATTTAATGTGTTTTTACAGTGGGGCCCATAAAGGAGGGAGTGAACATGAACTGACGAGAGCAGAAATGAGAGGAGATTAGGTTATGCAGGTTCACAATCGTGTGCTAGCTAGAGAGAAAGAATGAGTGCCTCTTTACACTGTATTTAAGAGGGATTGTATTTTTGTATTCTGTGCCATGACGAGATCATAACACTGTTAATGCATAAAATAAACCTCTGATCTGCAGCCTTTAGGTTTAAAGGAGTATTATATTCCATAATTCCCAAATCTGTGCAGATCTAACGTTATTTAATGATTTATATTTAACTATTTGGGTTTTGTAAAGCACAGATGGAAGGAAGCTAGCTAAATAATTATTAAATAATAAATATCTATGTTATTGAACATTTAAATTTTTAAAGCTGCAATGCACATACTTTTGAATTTAAAAAAATTGCGGGGTATTTTAATAGCTGTTTAGACATTGTTCTGGTGTGTAATGGCCATTTTTCACAATCCAATTAATTCCCAGTGGATAACATTGTCCCGTCCTACTTTTTTTTTGGTTGCATATCCTGTTTCACTTTAAAATGTCACGTTACAGAAGCAAAATGGGGTTTCACATTGACGTTAAAGAGCCATCATGTAATTGGAGTGAATAATTATGTTTCAATAATAATTTGAAACATAGTATTTTCACAGCGCTCTTCACTTTTTTTTTTTTTTTTGACACAATGAAACTCCAGCGCAGCAGCATCATCCATGAGATGCCGGAGTCACGCGCTTAAAAGTGCGCACAAAGCCGAGTTAAGCTCATCTGAATCATTAAACCAAATCGCCTCTAATTAAGCTTGGCTGTTGAATTAATTTCAGCTGTGCTTGACTCCTCTCAGTTTGCAGTCACATGGTCAGAAATGTCAATGGGAGAACCGCTCGAGAGAAGAGTACAGTGGGTGACAGAAATAATGCAAGTGCTTTTATCAGATTAAGGGCTCAGTATGTGGGCTAACAAGTTTCACTCGGTTAAAGATTATGTGTTGGTTGAATTTTGGTCTGTTTCAGATACAGCTACAAGCATTAGCTTTGCTGCTTCAAGTGTAACGTTGAGTTTGGTAAAAGTAGTAGTACGAAAATGGCTACCGTAGGGAGTAGGAGTTAGTACACAAGCTACAAAGTGTGAATGTTCTGAGTTTGTTACAGATTGGGTTACAAAATCTGTTGAAGTTGTAGCCTAGCAGTTAGCATACATGCTACAACACATTATCTTGCGCAAGTGATTTGAGTAAAGATTGTGTAAAAAAATGGCTATGGTACAAAATTAGTTGCCTGGCATTTAGCACACATGCTACACATTATTGTGTAAATGCTTTGAAGATTGATTAAGATTGTGGAAAAATAAAAAAAAGATGGTTTGAGTAGTACAGAAACATTTGTTGACGCTAAAGTCTAGCGGTTAGCACACACCAGAAACAACACATTGTTATTTGAGAACATATTGGGTTTGGTCAAGCTGTTCTAAACCTGGATGCACTTCTTTCTTCTGTGAAACATAATTTGAAATACTTTGAAGAATGTTGGTAACCAAACGGTTATGGAAGTGTTATGGAAGTCAGTGAGGACCATAAACCGTTTGGTTACCCACATTCTTCAAAATACTTTCTTTTATGTTCCACAGACGAAAGAAGTTCATGCATGTTTGGAACAGCTTGAGGGTAAGTAAATGATGACAGAATTTAAATTTTTGAGTGAACTATCCCTTTAAAGGATTAGTTAACTCCTGAATGAAAATTTCCTTATAGTTTACTCACCCCCATGTCATCCAAGATGTTCATGTCTATCTTTCTTTCTTCAGTCAGGAAAACATTCCAGTTTTTTCTTCATATAGTGGACTGAATGGTGGACAACAGTTTGAAGGTCCAAATTGCAGTATTAGTGCAGCTTCAAATGAGGAATGAGGGTCTTATCTAGGTCATTTTCTAAAAACACATAAAAATTCTATATCTTTTAACCACAAATGTTCATCTTGAAACAGCCAATCAGCGCAGAGCTCATCATTATTATTCATGAACCTTCCAAATAAGGTAATAACAGACCATTTCATTCTAGGGACAAATCCTAGGGTTGTAAATGGACCTGTAAAACTGCTTCTGCCCTTTCCTATGCCATATACCTTCTTTGTAGATATCAGAGTCAGAGTTGATACAAAATCAAAATATTGTATCAATGCATTCTGTGGCACCTTTAAGGGCGTTTGGCTTTTTTTGCATGTTCGCTTTGTAAACACTGGGACGGTACTTCCGCCTACGTCATGTGCAGAGGTCGCGTTAACTGAAAATTGTCCGTCATTGACGGAATTTTTGATCAGTGATGGAATAATCTGAAGGCTGTAGATTACTTTGATAGATTACACTGAGGGCAATCTATTGTAACTTAACTATAATTCTCACCCGTGTCCAGTTGGTGTTAAGTGTGCTCCAGTGTGGCAGCAGAGCGCGGGATCCAGAACAAAAATGAACTGTCACAATCTTTTACTATGCATTTAATTGCGCACAGGCGAGTACCCAGTTTAAGCTACAGCGATCTATCACGCCACATTAAAGAGCGCTAAAGCGGCATTTATTGCTTAGAGTTTCCAATGTGCATTTGAAATCTGAGACTTTGTTTCATATCAAAAGTAACAAAGCACAGAACTTAGCCTATTGCGATTTATTGGACGGGAGCCGTACTGTTCATTCATCAGCTGAAAACAGATCGATTGGGATTTAAGAATCGATGTTAATTAGTAAAAGTGAGAATATTAAATTAAATGTAACACAAAAATAAAAGCAATTAAATGTGTTGACTACTTTATGTGTGAAGTCGTGGACGCAGAGCTAGTGCAAAACGAGCATTTGTGGTTAAAAAGTATAGACATTTTACCCTTTTTTTTTTTTTTTTTAGAAAATGACTGTTCGTTTTACTAGATAAGACTTTTATTCCTGGGCTGGGATCGTGTAGAGCCATTTGAAACTGCAGTTTGGACCTTCAAACCGTTGGTTCCCATTGAATGCCACTATATGAAGAAAAATCCTGGAATGTTTTCCTCAAAAACCTCAATTTCTTTTTGACTAAAGTAAGACAGACATCTTGGATGACATGTGAGTGAATTATCAGGAAATTTTAATTCTGGAGTGAACTAATCCTTTAATTCCTCAGCCTAGACTATGGGATTGGATCATAATGTTTTCAGAAACTTGTTTCTTAATCACCTTTGGCCCTTTTCTTCATTCTCGAAACAATAAAAGTTAACTTAACCCAAACAGTTACCGTGAGTGTTAGAAATGCGCCAACTTGTCGTTTTTCCTGACAGGATGTTTGAAAGCTCTATTTGAGTGACCAAACCACACTCATTTGAGCTGAATGTTTAATGGGGACATACAGTACTGTTAACCTTTATTGAAAGCAGTTGTGTTTACACACCTAAGCCATGCCATTTGCTGGGCTGAGCTGCGCGCTAGCAGAATTGAGAATATTATATCAGATTAGTGTGCATTAAAAGGAGTCTGAGGCCTATATTAGTGTAATCCCTCTGTTTTAACCTGGGCTTGTCCATGTGGCTGAGCCGTGAACCCACTGCTGGGCTACACAGCTCGCAGTCCATCGGATTACTGTGAAATCGAGAGGGCTTAATGGCCCTGCGTGTGCGCGGTAGTGTGTATGTGTGCGCTTGCCAGCATGCATACGGGTGAGTGTGCAAGTGTTCACATGCATGACGGGGTTATGGAAGTCCAACTGAAAAGGCTGATCTCTACACAACAGCACACGCATACCCAGATGCTTTCATGATGAATGCTCTCACGAACGCTCGTAATTGCATATGCACACATGCAAGCGGCCCAGAAGTGAGGCAAGATGCTGATTACCCGTTTTATGTTGATGTGAGGTCTTCTGTTCCACCTGGTCTGTTCCTTACGTGACCCATTTTATTGCATTGCGTTATGTTGCATCATTGTGTTTTACTGCAACAAACCTGCGCTACCGTTTCTCTCCTGCCTGCGTAAGTAATGTGCGCCTTCATTTTTTTCAGGGCCAATGAGATTGAAGCGGTGATGACAGATTTGGAAAGAGCCAATCAGGTAAAGGCCACCTTCCTTATGGAAAAGTGACTTGTATTTCTATTGTATGCAAATTTAAGATACAATAACAGCCTGTTTAGGTCTTTTATTAATATCTGCGGTCTAATGGACTCTACAGAAGTTGCAGTGCTAGATTGCAAATTTCTTTTATTAGCACACAACTTTATTGGAGTCACATATATCCAAGTTCCAGATATCCTAATTCCCTCCATCTGCTTTCCTTTTGGAAGAAATCCATCATTCCCTTGCACTTTTTCGAGCTCTGAGCCCCAACGGCTAAATCTAAATGGATATCAGATCTTTTATGTGATGCAATATAAAGAATCTCTTGCCTTTTTATGGGTTTTGTGCATTTCGAGAGATTTTCTTCTTCTTTTTAAATCGTCAGTCTATCATTTTTCTGACCTTATATGTTTAGGAAAGCTTATCTGTAGAAACATTTTATATTATAATATAATAAATTGATCTCTTCTTGAATTATTTCTTGCGAACATACTCAGAACTCCCACTTTTCTGAATGTCGATGTTTGTAAACGGTGTAAAATCAGTTTGCTTGTCTAAAAATGATAAACCAAGTTTTATGTTTTTGAAAATGTAGGGCAAGCAATAAACAAACACCAGAGTGAAAAGTTTATAATCATTGTTTTCATTAGCATTATTATTCCAATCAGCAGAAAAAAGAACATTTGGTAAGACTTGTTACGTAGACGTTTAGAATAAATTAGCATAATTAAGCCCCTCATTACCATAAATGCATAAAGATGGCGGTGTTTGATTCAGTGCAGCTAAAGGTTGAGCGCTTTAAGCAGCTTTTACAATACATTGAACTTTTAAAGCCTCATCGTGAATCTAGCCATTTGTCTTTAGGTCAGGCATGCATTCTAGGCCAACAAATGAATTAACACCACAATCTTATTTAAAATGAACTCTGTGTGATTTGCATATTCTGTGAATCAACCGACTGTACATACCTTGACACACTTTAGCTTGAATACTAGAGCACTCAGCCAAGTAGGAGCCATGTGAGTTCAGTTAACATTTTTCAGCCCCGCCATAAAAAAATCAGGCCTGTGATCTTTTAGCTCCCACTCTTCACAATTCACAGACGTCAGTTAATATAATGGTTATGTATCCTTGACTTAGGCAATTTTTAACCCATTTGTTCTGTTTGTGGCCCACAGAGGGCTGAGGCGGCAGAGAGGGAGGCTGTGAGCCTGAGGGAGCAGCTCACTTCAGCTAGCAAAACACTGCAACCATCCAATCAGATCCAGAAGGCACCAGAAGTGGTAAGAGTGAAACTCTACATGCCTGTACTGTAAAGAGAGAGACAGGAAGAGGGAAGGATGCATTCATGATGATGTTGTAAATACTTCATTTACTCACCCCTATGTCATCCAAGATGTTCATGTCTTTTTTCTTCAGCTGAAAAGAAATTAAGGTTTTTTTGAGGAAAACATTCTAGGATTTTTGTCCATATAGTGGATTTCAGTGGAGATCAACAGGTTGAAGGTCTAAATTGCAGTTTCCTCGACTGGGATTTTGGACAATTTGGACCTTCAACCCATTGAAGTCCACTATATGGAGAAAAGTCCTGGAATGTTTTCCTCACAAACATTAATTTCTTTTCGACTGAAAAAAAGAAAGACATTAATCTTGGATGACATGGGAGATGAGTAAATTATCAAGAAATTTTAATTCAGGAATGAACTTATCCTTTCATAATATTATAATATAAATACTGATTAATCACTTAGGCCTGTCAAAAAATAGTTAATCAGGATTGATTTAAAATTTGCATACATTAGAAGCACTATATTTTTTTATTATTATGCTTAATATTCTTTATGAATTATGCATTCACAATGTTGATGCAAATAGTGTAGCCATAAATTTATTATTTAAATATTTATTCATTTAAATATTTGATTATTTGTAAATAAATTATAAGTAATTACATTTTAATATTCATTTATTTATAATGAATAAATAATAAATAATGGATCAATAAATTATAAATATCATCAATAAATGTTAACAG
Source organism: Garra rufa (assembly GCF_049309525.1). Classification (NCBI taxonomy): domain Eukaryota; kingdom Metazoa; phylum Chordata; class Actinopteri; order Cypriniformes; family Cyprinidae; genus Garra; species Garra rufa. The sequence goes on from NC_133383.1 coordinate 15,002,953, forward strand.
CATTAAATCATAAATAATGTAATACTGTATTTAAACTATATTCATAATTATTTATGAAATGATTACAATGTACAATATAATGCTTTTAAAATACCCTCATTATTCTTTGCAGGTTTATTTAAATGCACATTTGATACAAAATACAGTAGTCAACATTTGAAGTGGATCAAAATAAGTGGTTCTAAGAAAAGAACGGGTGTTGTTTTGGTTTTAGGACAACTTTGATGAAAGGTTTTGATCCACTTCAGATGTTGACTAGTGTAGTAATTCGTATCGCACTGCTCATCAACACAGAAGTTTGCCTTGGCTAATAGGAAGTGTTACCATTTCTGTACAGCATTGTAACGTGTGTGTATTTGTGTGTACAGGACAAGTCTCTGGAGGCAGAGCTCGGTGCGAAGGAAAGGGAGGTAGAGCGTTTGGCTGAGGATGTTCAGAGACTTCAGGCCAGTCTGGCCCAGCTCAGTGAGACCTCCACCAATCAGATCAGCCAGCTCGAGCAGCAGCTGAGCTCCAAAGAGGCCCTATTAAAGGTCAGTCAGACCACTGACTAATATCAAGCGTATTAATGAATATATATTAAGTTAATATAATAAAAGACAGTTAGTAGTATGCAAGTTAGTTAGTCCTGCACTGCATTGTACTTAATTACTGTGGTAAAATCACTGTGCCGTACAGACTTTTTCAATTAAACATAAGCATTAATAAAAAAGCACAGCTCTTTAGTTGGCTAAACAGCTGTAGCAAGTACAAGTGAAAGAGCCTGGTGGGTCATTACAGAGCAGCGGCCCATCTAAAGTCACATTAACGCTGGACTCCAGACACGGGCTGTTTGGACTCGACATTTCATGTCGGATGAAGCGAGTGGTCCTGCTCGTGGCAGCAGTCAGATCTCTGCTCTGCGGCTGCAGGACAGGCCTGTAAATGTTGCAGCGGCTCACACGAGCCATGTGACCCATGTAGTGAATGTTTAGAGTTTGAATGACAGCTGGTTGGATGACAGGAGACTGAGCTGAGACGAAGCCATCGCTGAGCCTCACGCGGAGAGACTGCTCTGATCTGGCCTGCCTTTAGCAGACTCAACTTCTACTGTAGAGTCTGAGCGTGTGCCGTGCCTGGAGATTCATAAGCGCGTAGACGTTCTCACGCATGTAGAACATGAAGTATATAATACAATTTAATGATAGCAAATAAACTATAAAAGTACACATATGAGAATATATGTACAGTGCTGTGTAGTAACTGATTACATGTAATCTGGATTACATAAACAGATTCCAAAAATAAAATACTTGTTATTAGTGTATAGTACATTTTAAAATGCTCATAATCCGATTACAGATTACTTTTTTATGGATTACATGATTTACATTTGCAGTAAATTATTCATAATTTATTGATTCACCCTACCCTTATTATTTCTTGTTTAGAAGTTTATTTATTTATTTAATTTTTTTATTTTTCTAACTTATATGTGATCCTGCACCACAAAACCTTAAGTAGTAGCACAGGTATATATTTGTAGCGATAGCAAAAAGTCAAAATTATAAATTTTTCTTTTATAACAAAAATCATTAGAATATTAAGTATAGATTATGTTCCATGAAGATATTTAGTAAATTTCCTACCGTAAATATATAAAAAGTTATTAGTAATATGCATTGCTAAGAACTTCATTTGGACACCTTTCCAATTTTCTCAATATTTAATTTTTTTTGCACCCTCAGATTCCAGATATTTAAATAGTTGTATATCAGCTAAATATTTATTCAGCGTTTTGATATGATGTATAAATCATCAATTTTAAAAAATCAACCCTTATGACTGGTTGTGGGGTCGGTAAGATTTTCTGGCAGATTTTTTTCAAAGAGGTTTCTTATTCTCATAGAGGTTTCATTTATTTGAACAAAAATACAATTAAAACAGCATTATTGTGTTTTGTGAAATTTTCTTACAATTTACAAACTGTAACTTGTTTTTAATATATATATATATATATATATATATATATATATATATATATATATATATATATATATACAAATTGTTTTAATATATTATAAAACAATTTATTCTTATAATGAATAAAAATGTATTTGAAGTAGAAATATTTTGTAACATTATAAATATATATTCTGTTTTATATTCTTTTCAATTTTGATGAATTTAATGCATTCTTGCTGAATAAAAATAAATCCTTAAAAATCTTACTGGTCCCAAAATGTTAAACAGTATAATAACAAATATATTATTTCAATAAATAGGAAAGAAATGTTTGTTCTTTTAATGAATAAAAACATTAATTTGAAGTAGAAATCTTTTTTGACATTATAAATATATATTCTGTTTTATATTCTATATTCTTTTTTAACAAAAAAAAATCATACTGGCCCCAAACTTTTGAACAGTATAATAACAAATATATTATTTTAATTGAATGTAATTGTATTTATTTTCTATTTATCAATAATATTTTTAAATCTATAATCTTTGATCTAAATAAATAGAATCATTTATATATATGTATATATATATATATATATATATATATATACACATACATTTTTTTTTTTTTTTTGAGGATAGGGCACCAATAGAAAAGTTATTACTCACTCCTATCCCATTCCAAAATAATATGCTGTTTATATATTCTATGGACCCTCTGTGCAGCTCTACACAACTTTACATTGACAGGATTTTCATTGAAATATTCCTTTCAAGTGCTTTTAAAAAATTGAATGCAGTATAATATAGTTCATCACTAATTCACAGTACAAATATGCCTATAAATACTTATATCTGCCTTTTCCCCCTCCCCAGCAACTTGAAGAAAAGCTTCAAGAGCAGTCAGACTACGAGGAGATCAAACTAGAACTCTGGTAAGTTCTGAAGCACTAATTCTGTCAGCGCAAATAATCCTGACGCTTCAGCCTTTTCCCTCACATTTGTGTGAATAATTTGAGCACGATTAACATAATTTTAACACTGATGGGAACGTTGCTTCAACCTTAACATGAATTGGGCCTAAATAAGCAAAGGTTTTGTTTGGAGTGACCTGACCTGTTGTTGTTTATCCACATATATAATTTAGGTCCCTCAGTCCATCCTTAACCTTTATCCAGCGCTGCGTTATGCACGTATCGTCCCGTCCTCTCTCGCTCCAGGGCCTGAATAGTGAGTTCTCCCTACCTGGTGGTCTTGAACTTTACAGTCAGACGTACCGAATTTGATCCGATGTAGTTCAGCCAGCCGAGATATGAACCGCAGAGATCGCCAAAGTCGCTCTGCGCATGGACCTTTCTTTCCCATATTTTACCAGGAGGAATTTTACTCTGCGGTAATCTCAGTTCTGTTTAATAAATTCAAAGAACCTTAGGTATGCAAGGAGTATTGGGTCTTAGTTTAGAGAAAAGCGGATTAAGCACGCTTTGTTGTCGGAGTGGTTTCTGCACGGGACTGAGGGATTGCTGTGTTTCATCTCCAGCCACAGCTGTAATGAGGAGGCTAACGTAGTTTGCATCGGCGATAACCTAATTGAGTGATGTGTGTGTTTTTGGCTCGGCCGCTCGTCTGTGCTGTCGGCGTGTGTGTTGGGAGGCTTCGGGAGATGTCTGGCTGTCCGTTGCATAACTCGATTTTAGGCGTAATATTCCCAATTGGGACTTATAAAGCAAGTAATCCATGAATAGAGGGTGTTGTTAAGATCTGTGCTAGTCTGATGATCGGCCTAAAAAGCTGCTTTGCTGAATGTATATTGATAGCTTGTTGTCTACTCGAGGCGCATTCCACCGTAATATAATGAGTGTTTTCACCCAAAAGGCTTTTGAAAATGGCCCCGTTTAATCCATAGATAGTAGATCAGCACCGGGTAGAGTGCGGCTAGGCGCACAGGTTAATTTGGGTAACGTGATTGTAGGTGTCACAGGAATTTGCGAATTATGATACCGAACGCTGAGCCAATGCTTGTTAAGCCGAGCGGCGTTCGGTTCTTGACCTGAATCGGAAAGGGAAGGCTTCTAGATGAGTGTTTGGTTTTGTAGCACCATTATTTTAATACGTAAACACTTTCTTTTACTCTCAACAGCAACCTGAAATCAATGGAGCACAACTCATCAGATCATCACTCTTCAGTACAGGTAAGATGTCACCTGTTTAGAAATAATAAAGTTGGTTGTGTTTTTTTTCTTCCGCTAAGCATGTTTTAATTGCTCCTGATGTTTCGTAAATTCTGAATGTTATATCGTGAATTTGTTCTTGTTCATTTCTGAAACATTTATACATTTTTTTGATCTCAGATTTCTTTATTAGATTTTCTACATGGAATATCAACTCAATGAATTACAACATTAATTTTATAATTTATCCTTCAATGTTATTACTAATACTACCCCCAAAAAACACTTCCATCCCTTAACAGCCAATAACTTCCCATTGAAAATAGTTAAATAATTTAAATAAATAAATAAAAACAGGCAGAGGCAAAAGTAAAATATTAAAAAAAAAAAAAAAAAAAACATTTATACTTTTTTTACTTTAATAAATGCATGTGAAAGAGTTGATAGTGTTTTTTTTGCAGTTGTTTTATTTTCTTAATTTATTTAGTTCCTTTAACTTTCATTTGGTTTGTTTCTTCCTTAATATTCCTTGTTTCTTCTTTTCTTCATTCCTCATTTCTTCTTTCCCTTTTTATTCCCTTCCTACTCACTTCATTTAATTTCCTTTTTCAATTTTTTGTTTCCTAAACCTTTCCTGTTGTTTCTCCTTTACTTTGTTTCTTCTCCACTTTTGAAAATGTATTTCCTATATTTATTCTCTTCTTTCAATAAACTTTCCTTTTTTTATTTCTTTCTTCCAATTATTTTTTCTTTATTCTTTCTATTCACTTCCTTCCCCCCTCCATCCTTCCTTCTGCCTAACTTCTCTTCTTTCTTCTTTCTTTCCTTTCTTTCTTTTGTTATCTTAATTATTTTCTTCTAAAACTTTACGTTTGTTTCTTTTTCCTTCCTTCCTTCCTTCCTTATTTTCTTCTTCCTTCTTTCTTTCCTTTCTTATCTTAATTCTTTCCTTCTAAAACTTTGCTTTTTCCCCTTTTTCCTTACTTTTGCCTAATTTTCCTCCTTCCTTTCTCCCTTCTTCCTGGCTAATTCTTTTCTTCTAAAACTTTATATTTGTTTCTCTTTACTTCCTTCCTTCTGCCTAATTCCCCTACTTCCTTCTTTCTTTCTTTCCTTTCTTTTAATTACTTCCTTCTTTCCTTCCTTTCTGCCTTAATTTCCCTTCTTCCTTCTTTCTTTTCTTCCTCCTTTCTTTCCTCAATTCTGTCCTTATTAAACAAACCATTTGTTTCTTCATCCTTGCTTTCTTCCTTTTCTTTTCCTTTTCCTTTCCATAACTTTTCTTATGTTCTTCTTCCTTCATTTTTCTTCTTCCTGTTTACTTCCTTCCTCACTTACTTTTCTCCCTCCTTTCTGTTTCTTTACTTCCCTTCCTTTCCTATCTTCTTGCATATTTTTTTCTCACCATTTTCTGTCCTTCATTTTAGGACTCATCCAAGCCGTTAGAGATGTTGCTGACGGGGAAAGTCCATAGCCAGCTGTCAGAGAGCGCTTTGAAGCGACTGGCCAACAGTGACTTCAGTGGTAAGTTTGCACAGTATCCATCCTCTTCCGAGGAACATTACCAGCCAGTCACTGGGAAATTGTGAAGCTGCAGTTTACGCACAGGAACTGACATAATTTATTGATTACGTTTTTCCAAACCTGACTTCACCTAAAAGGCAGCTGGACATGCAACATGACCTAATAAGACTTTCAGAACTTTATGACTGTATGATTTTATTTTGCCCCAAGAAAAAAAAACAAAAAACCAAATACATATCATAACGGATCATCCTGAGAGTGACGAGTTAGGTTTAGAGGCATTTGTGTTGTTAAGGTCAGTTCATCCTTTTCTAGAGGCAGCAGCATATTACGTTTTGGTCACCTGGGGCTTGCATAAATCCTGAACGGCTTGCGGAGACCAATGTGATAATTAGGCCTTATTTCTCTTTTCCTGCTCTTTCGACCACGCTCTGTGTGTGTGAGGTTGGAAATGTCATTACAGAACACCTCTGGACACCCCTATGGAGATCATACATTTCATTTGCGTTTTAAATGTGACTTTCTATCACAAATTTTGCATTTTTAAACCTGGCATTCGCTGCTGACGGCAGTGTCGGAGAATCATGTGTGATCGTAGCATGTATCTGTCTCTGACAGCCAACAGAATTCTGTTGCGCTTTATATTGATTTTGTCACCATTGTATAAAGTGATGGTATTGTTATGGAAGTGCACACAGCAGAGGTGTATTTTGTCACGGCAAAAAGGATAACCGTACTGACACCCACAAGCCCTTGCAGTGAACAGTCCCCACAGCATGAGCAGGTAGCCCACGCACAGTTGCCTGGCCTGATATCTTTGGACATGCCTGCTAGGCTGCAGACCTCAGAGGAGATCAGTGTTAAACGTCAGCCTGTGGCACACACACATACATACACACCACAGACTTCCTTGAAGCATGCAAAGCAAATCTTTGGCAATTTGTTTCTGCTCATTTTTTTTAGAAAATAACATTAGAATTTATCTTTGTTTGATTTATAGGGAGAAAAACCTTAAAAATAAGGAAACGGAAGATATGTCTGTGCACTATTTTCAGCAGCAGTCTAAATCAGTACCTATGATTTTTCTCATCACCCTTCGGTTTGTTCTACAGGATCAGTGGGGCGGAAAAGTAAAGAAACCACAGTGGAAAACCCTCAGCGTCTTCCTGCCACTCCAGTCCCTACCACACTCCAGGGGTCCCCTCCTCCCCCCTCCCCCCAGCTTCTGATGAGGACGGGCACCGCTACCTCCGAATCTGCTGCCAGTGCCAACGGTACCCACCCTTTCTCCCCCACGGGCATCGGGCCAGACTTCTTTACCCCCGGCATGGCCAGCGTGGGCGCCACGTTCCCCCCGTTGGCTGGCAAAATGGCACTCAACTCTCTTCTTCAGAGGCAGCTCATGCAAACCATCTACACCAAAGCCCTGCAAGACCCCTCTCCAAGTTCGGTGCTCTTCGGGCCGCCCCATTACGCTACAACCAACTCTCTCTCCAGCCCCCTACCCCCTCAATCAGCGGGCAGCCCGGAGGTTAACGGCCTGGCGCCCTCTCCTAGCCAGTCGGAGGGCGCGGGCAGCACGTCGGAAGGGGAGGAAATGGACACGGCTGAGATCGCTCGCCAGGTCAAGGAGCAGCTGATCAAACACAACATCGGCCAGCGCGTGTTTGGCCATTATGTGTTGGGCCTGTCCCAAGGCTCGGTCAGTGAGATTCTGGCCCGGCCCAAACCCTGGAGCAAGTTAACTATCCGTGGCAAAGAGCCCTTTCACAAGATGAAGCACTTCCTGTCTGATGAGCAGAACATCCTGGCGCTGAGGAGCATCCAGGGCAGGCAGAGAGGTCAGTTACAGAGCTTGAGGAAACAACTTAACCTTGTTATGGCAGATGATCTCCCAACGCACGTTTATTTTCAAACATTATGCATGGGATTAAATAGTGCACAGGTAACCGCATGGTAATTCCTCTCACATGTAAGCAACATGGGCACACTGATGTTAGCAGTCTCACTTTTGGAGCACATATTTCTCTAAAAAGTCAAATCAGTTACTTTAAATAGTCAAATTTGTGCAATAACAAGAGAAGGCAGTGGTTTGCGATTTCTGTGATCCAGCTGGACTCCTTTTGGAAGCTTGTTTTTTGCCCCAGAGTAAAAAAAAAAAGGTAATTGTCAACTAAAACTTAAAATAAGAACTTGTGGGAAGTAAAGTTGCATTTGTGAGATATGAAGTCACATTTTTGAGGTGTAAAGTCATCTGCAGTGTGAGATATAAAGTAATTTTTTGAGGTATGAAGTAGCATTGTGAGGTATAAAGTCACAATTGTGAAGTTTACACAATTGTGAAGTTTACATTTTTGAGGTAAAAAGTCGTATTTATGACATAGGAAGTTTCAGTTGTGAGATATGAAGTCACATTTTTGAGGTATGAATTCATACTGTATTTGTGAGGCATAAATTTTAAGGAATGAAGCCTGGTTTTAAGATACATAGTTACAATTGTGAGATAAAGTTGTGATTTTGATGTATGAATCACAATTGTGAAGCAAAGTAGCATTTGTGAGGTGTAAAGGCATGAGATAACATTGTAGTTGTGAGATATCAAATCAGTTTTTTGAAGTCGTATTTGTGAGGTATAAAGTCATTCATGAGGTATAAAGTCATTTTTTAGTTGCAGTTGTGAGAGATGAAGTCACTTTTTGAGTTACACTGTATTTGTGAGGTATAAAGTCGCAATTTTGAGGAATTAAGTCACATTTGTTGGATAAAATGTAGCATTTGTTAGTTATTTAGTTAGTCACATTTGTGAGGTGAAAGTCACATTTCTTAGGGTTGAAGTCTTATTTATGAGGTATGAAGTCAAATCAAATCACGTTAGTGAGGTAGTTGCTATTATGAGATATAAAGTCAAGTTTGTGAGGTAAAAACTGGCAAGCAAAAGTCTTAGTTTTGAGAAATAAATTCATTTATGAGGTATAAAGTCATATTTGTGAGATAGTTGCATTTGTGATGTTAAAAGGCCAAAATTGTGAGGTAAACAGTTACATTTACAAAGTTTATTTTCACATTTGTGAGGTAAAAGTCATATTTCTGAAGTCGTATTTGTGAGGTATAAACTCACAATGTGAAATTAAATCACATTAGTAAGGTGTAAAATAATTTTTTTGAAATTAGTTTGTGAGGTAAAACTGGCAAGTAACAGTCTTAATTATGAGAAATCATTTCCCATTTGTGAGGTATAAAGTCATTTGTGAGATATAAAGTTGCATTTGTGAGGTAAAAGGGTCACATTTGTGAGGTAAAAAGGTCGCATTTGTGAGGTACAAAAAGGTTGAATTTATATATATTGAGATATAATTTCACATTTGTGAGGTATAAAGTTATTTCTGAGGTTTGTAGCTGTATTTGTCAGGTATAAAGTCACAATAATGTGAAATTAAATCACATTAATGAGGTATCTTTGTGAGGTATTTGCAATTATGAGATATGAAATCACGTTTGTGAAAAACTGCCAAGTAAAAGTCTTAATTATGAGAAATAATTTCACATTTGTGAGGTATAAAGTCATATAAAGACAAAAAGTTGTATTTGTGAGGTAAAAAAAAGTAATTTACAAGGTATAATTTCACATTTGTGAGGTAAAATTTGCATTTCTAAGGTTTGAAGTCTTTTCACAATGTGAAATTAAATCACATTAGTGAGGTATAAAATCATTTTTGTGAGGTAGCTGCAATTGAGAGACAAGAAGTCAAGTTTGTGAGGTAAAAACTGGCAAGTAAAAGTGCGTATTCTAAGAAATAAAGTCCTATTTGAAGTCATATTTGTAAGATATAATGTTGCATTTGTGAGGTAAAAAGTTTCATTTATGAGGTATACATTTGCATTCGAGGTATATGTAGCATTTCTGAGGTATAGAGTTTCAATTATGAGAAAATTAGTCACATTTCTGAGGTAAAAATTTGTTTGTGAGGTGTGAAGTTGCGGTTACCTTACAATTTTTTACTGTAGGCAAAAACAGGCTTCCATGATTCCCTTCTGATAAGCTTTAGGCTAAACTAACCCTTTTATCCACTCTGGAATGGGGCACATAACCTTTAAGATTGAGAGTCTTCAGATAACTACATGAAGCCCACAGAGACTAGATGCTAGATTCTGACGGAAACACTATCAGTGCTCAGTTGGCACAGGCGGCGTGTTGATTAGAGCTAAACTTCAGCAGTCTACCCTTTCTTTCATTTCGGTCTCAGCCTACGGGTGAAGAGGAAGTTCAGAGAGGTTTGCGAGCATTATGTTTTGCCTCAAGTCTGTGCTTCACAGCTAGAGCGAACAAATCAAGGCCGAGCCCAGCGTGAGCGAGAGTACTTGCATATGAGGGCAGTTGGCTGCGAATCCTTGAAGCCGTGTTGAGCCGAGTCTAAGTTTGTTCAGTCTAGCTGTGAGGCAGTAGTTTTGAAACAGAGCCGGAGCTGAAAAAGGCTGACTGTGCTGCCCGTGCGTCTGCACACCGGTTTGGAACGTCTTCAAGGGAGTCTGGTCTGGCTGTCTGCCTCCATAGCGTCGGCTTGTGGTCTCCCATGGGAGTATGAACTTTGTAAAAACCTTAAAACCCATTCATTCACATCAAAGACCTGGGCTAAAGGAGCACATTAACGGGGAAATAATCACTCGAGTGAGTTCTGCACAGTGCAGGTGGCTTTCTTTGAGGTCAGGCTAGGTCGATTTGTGTTTAAGCTTAACAAACTACCATTCAAAGGATATTTACATGTATCTGTCCATGTAAAGCTATTACTTTGGATTAGTACTTCTAAGTGCTCTCAAAATTGACTGTGAAGACATTCTGACAACCATTTAAGATTAGGGCTCAACAATAAGGATTTCTTTGTTACACGTTTTATTGTGGAATATAATGCTTTTCACAAGAATACATTTATATTTTTAATTTGATTTTAAAATTTAAATTTACCCAACAAAAAATATACATTTTTGTCACTTTTCGTAAAAATGACATTCTTTTTTATATTATATTGCAAATTATATTCTTATTGTTTGTGACTTTAATGTCTGTTTTTCTTGTTTTTTTGTAAATGTATGAGTTGCACTTAAAGCCTTTATGTATAATGCATTATAAAAGTAGTTTTAATACATTAATAAGCCTTTTTCACAAAAATCGGAAATTACGTCAGCGCAGGGTAAAGTCAGTTCCGCTACAGGTCTGCGCCTATTATATTAATATGCTCTTGTCTCAAATAATGCCTTTTACATTTTCTGTTTTGTCTGTTTTCCAAGTTGTTATTATATAATCAACAAAGAAACAACATTTTTACTTGTTTGTGATTTATATGGGCACTCGGACAGCTGACTCATCAATATAATATGAGCAACATAGCGCCAGCTATAGTTTCTGTTCTCAATCTCCGGTATATTTAAGCGTATTTTCTCAATTTACTCAGTCATTTCCCTCGAATCACTACATCATGGTAAATTATGACAGCATTTGACAGCATTTATATCCAAATGCACATTTTCCCAAGATTAAATTAAACAATTCTGAGTCCGGATGATGCATAAACTCAATACAGCAACGTAATCCAGATCCAAATGGAATAAAGCCATTAATTGGAGTCTTGTCTTGTTTAGTATTATATTATTTTATTATGTATATCCCTGGGCACATTATGCAACGTACATTTACACCGTAAAATGAATAATGCAAAGGAGAGCAAGTAGAAAATACAATATTACTTTAATAATAATAATAACAACATTAATAATCGCGAAAAAAATGACGTGAAGACTCATAATGCACAACCAGCACCAAATAGACAGAACGGCAAAACTCAAAACTGTACTGTATTATAAGTGCTAACATTCATAATTAAATAAACATAGTCTATGTGATGACCAGAAGCTGACACAAAATTTTAGAAAAAATGTTTGCTATTTTTAGAGTAAAACCCCGGTATATATCATAGTATCATAGTATCTATTTTGTAAAAATAGAGTTAAATTCCAGAATTTACGCGTTAAGTACGGCCACTGCTGTCACCGGAAAAACTTTTACCCTGCGAGCGCCAATCCGGAAGCCAGAAACACGGAAGTGTGAAAAAGGCTAATTATGCTTTGTAATGCACATTATAATGCATTGAACAATCTCATAAATAATTGTAATCACAATTAATACATTATAACACTTATCATTCATTGTTACACTATGAATTCTAAATTCGGCTATAATTATTTACGACAAGATCAAATGTATTATGACGCACATTATGAATAATTATAATGCATTATAGGCTTTAAGTAAAGTGTTACCTTAATTTAAATTAAAATAATATGCAAAAAAAAAAAATCCTGAAAAGCGTTGTTAGTAAACAAAACATATAAATATATTTTGGTTAAGATTGCTGAGTTTTTTGTAATTTTGAAATTGTAAAAGTACAATTTAACTTTGAAAGCTATGGATTTATTTGTACTTTTTGTTGGAAAACGATTGCATGTGGTGCAAAACTTGAATTTTTTGTTGGAAATGTTGTGATGAAGGCTAGTCATTCTCTCACAAATAGGGCTAAATATCATCTGTGTTAGCTAATATTACCTAAATAACATTAACATCTAAATCAGCAGAATTTAAATTCCAGCTGCAAGGTATTTGCTCGTCAGCGAATGTAAGATACCCTGACGCTGCAGCACTAAGACCTAAAACAAAAAAATCTCTCACACTCAGGTCATTTTTATTGTTGAGCCCTGGAGATGATTGGACAATGACAGTAGAAGTTTAGGGCTTGGTCTTACTTTATTTCTATCTTCCGCCACTTGTTTTCCAACAGAGAACCCAGGCCAGAACCTGAACAGAGTGTTTCAGGATGTTCCGAAGCGAAGAACCGGCTCGGAAGGCTCCACGCGGCCAGGTCTGTCTCACGCCTTCCCTCTCGTGTTACGGGTTTTCTGGAGTGTCAGATCCGCTGTGTCTGTATGTTTTTATTGTGCTGGTCTGTTTCTTCTCAATCTCTGGCCTGGAATCTGTTGCAAAACAAGTGAGTGAGACAGACAGGGCTGGACGAGGTGTGACTGGAATTTAAAAAGATTTCGTTCTGACTGTCGGAAGACAGCTGTTTACAATGAATACTACACCTTTGACTGCATAGATTAGTTTCAAACTGTGGAAAAAAATATTCTGTGTGAGTGTTATCAAGTCTAAACCAATGTAACTTTCCATCACGGAGGTCCTTGAGAAGTCTGTCCTGTTATTTCGTGGTCAGCTTGTGTGTATATATGTGTGTGTGTGGCAGAATCCTTCAGGCAGATCTACAGTGCCACCACATTACAACTGGTGGTTGAGTCTCCCCCAGGGTGGCGCTGTGGGTGGCTAGCCACCCCTGTGTGTGTGTGTGTGTGTGTGTGTGTGAGAGAGAGAGAGAGGGCGAGAGAGCATTACTTCCACCTCACACACACGTCCAGCTGCTCTCCTCACACACCAGTGACTCTGACCTTGCCCTGCTGCCCACTGCTCGTCGGCCACTTTCCCTCTGCCACTTTTTTCCTCTCTCACTCTCCATATTTATTATTATTGCACCGGCCTGTCTGATGATACTTCCACACATGCTCTATTGTTTCTCGTGGATTTTTCCAAATCTTACCGTCTCTTTGTTGTGGAGGACAGGAAAAGGTTTCAGTCCTTGCACAGGAAGTGCAGCTGTAGCCATGGGCAGCGCAGGTGCTGATACACACAATATTATAGACAAGCAAACGATTACTAATGGATTTTTAGTTTTGTGCCGTTGAGTTTGGTTGAGGCTTATTTTAGTGTCATGCAGAAATAGCTTCTAAAAGATTGTATATTGTGCTCCATTTCAAGACAAAATAGATCTCACAGCTACATGTCCTTCTCGTGTCTTCACAGGAAACATCACCACACGGATCCGCACGCCTGAGACCGGCTCCGACGAAGCCATCAAGTCCATCTTGGAGCAGGCCAAAAGAGAGTTACAAGTGCAGAAAGCAGGTGAGTCCTTTTCTGTCATCAGGACATCGAGGAAGGTTCAAGGCATTCACATGTGTTTTCCACTTCCCCACAGTTATGTCACTTCCTGTAGGATAGGACTCACTTTTGCCACCTGAATACGATCATTCTTGCATTCACTTATTCTAAATACACAAGGTTTTTAGACAGTACGATTTTTAAGGTTTTTTACAGTACCTACAGTACAGCAAATACAGTAAAACTTTTAAATATTTTTAGTATTTAAAATAACTGTTTTCTGTTTGAATATATTTTAAAATGTCATTTATTCCTGTGATTTCAAAGCTGAATTTATAGCATCATTACTCCAGTCACATAATTCTTTAAAAATCATTCTAATATTCTGACTTGATACTCAAAAACATTTATTATTATTTTGAAAACAGCTGAATAAAAAATGCAGGGTTGTTTGATGAATAGAAAGTTCAAAAGAACAGCATTTATCTGAAACAGAAATCTTTTGTAACATTATAAATGTCTTTATCATCACTTTTGATCATTTTAAAGCATCCTTGCTAAATAAAAGTATTAATTTCTATAATTTCTTTCCCAAAAAAAAAAAAAACAATTCAGATTAATGCTGACTTTTGGATCAAAAAATCCTGAAAAAATGTACTCAACTGTTTTAAAACTTGGTAATAATAATAACAAAAAAAAAAAATTTGAACAGCAAATCAGCATATTAGAATGATTTCTGAAGAATCATGTGACACTGAAGACTGTAGTAATGATGCTGAAAATTCAGCTTTGATCACAGGAATAAATTATATTCAAGTAGAAAACCGTTATTTTAAATAGTGCAAATATTTAAAAATTGTACTGTTTATGCTGTACTTTGGACAAATATTTACAGGCTTGGTGAGCAGAAGAGACTTCTTCAAAAAACATTAAAAATTCTACTGTTCAAAAACTTTTGACTGGTAGTGCAAGTCAAGTTTTCTGTTGTAGAATTGATTGTGGTGTCATCATACTAACATAGTACACTGCTGTTCAAAAGTTAATATTTTATTCAGCAAGGATGCATTAAATTGATCAAAAGTGACAGTAAAAACTTTTGTATTTCTATTTCAAATGAATGCTGTTCTTTTAAACCTTCGATTCATCAAAGAATCTTGAAAAAATGTTTTCGTTTTTGCAAATGCACAATTGTTTTCACCATTGATAATAATGTATTTTTAAGTAGCAAATCTGCATATTAGAATGATTTCTGAAGGATCATATGACACTGAAGAATAAAATGAATAATTGTAATATTTCACAGTATTACTGTTTTTACAGTCTTTTTGATTAAGTAAATGCAGCAAAAAATTAAATTGACCCCATACTTTTGAATAATAGTGTATGTTGGCTAAAACTGTAGTTGCAATGCATATCTTTGCACAGGAACTGTCTAAAACAAATGATTATGTCAGTCACTAACATACTGAGTCGTATCCCCCCTGTTTTGAGTGTTTAAATTCCCTCCCTTTACCTTTTCCTGTCCAAGCTTGTGTAACGGAATTAATCTAACTGTCTCTTCCCCACCTGCCACTGCAGACGGCGTGGGGGAGAGGCAACGGCGATCAGGTTACCACAGAGGGTCGGGCAGCTATTTCCAAATATATGCACACAGTCTAAGACTTGGTGAGGTTTTGTGCTGTCTGTTGAAAGTTTTCCCCCCAAGATTTTCCCCCCACGCCAAGAGCGCTACTGCTTCCAATGAACTTCTCACTGTCATAAATCAGTCTGAGTCATGGGGATTTATGGCCGATGTATGTTTTATATATATATATACATCAATAAAAAAAAAAACATGTACACGTGTTGAGAAACCTTTTACGGTCTAACTCACAGAAAACAGACGTCTTTGTTTAACTTCATTATTTGACTATAACACATAATATTGATATATCACATGTCACATTAAACTCCAAATTTATTCTGAAATGTTATTGGGTAGCACAGGGCAGCAATCTCTTATTGGCATCCTTTAAAGGAATAGTTCACCTAAAACAGAAATTCGTCATCATTTACTTACCCTCATGTTTTTGCAAACCTGACTCATTCTTCTTTGGAAGACACAAAAAAAAATGTTTCGGAGAATGTTCAGGCTGCTCTTTTCCATATTATTTATGTGATTGAAGGCTTTCAAGCTCCAAAATTGACAAAAAAGATCATAACAGCAGTGTTAACAAACAAAAAGACCAATGTTTTGTAATCTTATTGTACACTTTTTTTTTTAAAGCCATAACATTCTTCAAAATGTCCAACTTTTGTGTTCCACAGAAAGGGTTTGGAAAACATGAGGATTAAAGGAGAAGTTCACTTCCAAAACAGAAATTTACAGATAATTTACTCACCCCCTTGTCATTCAAGATGTTCATATCTTTCTTTCCTCAGTCGATAAGAAATGTTTTTTAAAGGAAAACATTTCACGATTTCTCTCCATATAGTGAACTTCAATGGTGCCCGCGAGTTTGAACTTCCAAAATGCAGTTTAATTGCAGCTTCAAAGGGCTTTAAACAATCCCAGCCGAGAAAGAAGGGTCTTATCTAGCAAAATGATCGGCCATTTTCTAAAAAAACAAAAAAACAAAAACAATTTATATACTTTTTAACCTCAAATGCTCGTCTTGTCCAGCTCTGCGCAAACTCTGGGTCAAAACAGTTAGGGATGGTCGAAAAACTCCCATCTCATTTTCTTTTCCAACTTCAAAATCGTCTTTCATCGCTGTGCCTTTTTTGTAAAGGGTGTTTGATCTTCTATGCACATTTACTTTGTAAACACTGGGTCGGTACTTCTGCAGCGATGTAGGACTATTTTGAAGTTGGAGAAGAAAATGAGATGGGAGTTTTTCCGACATACCCTAACTGTCATGAACCGGAATACACAGAGTACATGCAGAGCTAGACAAGATGAGCATTTGAGGTTAAAAAGTATATAAATTGTCAATTTGTTTAGAAAATGACCAATCGTTTCACTAGATACGACCCTTCTTCCTTGGTCGGGATTGTTTAGAACCCTTTGAAGCTGTATTTAAACTACATTTTGGAAGGTCAAACTCGGGGGCACCATAGAAGTCCACTAAATGTTAAGAAAACGTGATATGGTTTCCTCAAAAAACATAATTTCTTATCGACTGAAGAAAGAAAGACATGAACATCTTGGATGACAAGGGGGTGAGGAAATTATCTGTAAATTTTTGTTTTGGAAGTGAACTTCTCCTTTAAGTAAATAATGCCAGAATTGTTCTTTTTGTGTATGCTATTCCTTTAAGTTCCTCTTTTTTTCAGTAAAAAAATATGGTAATGTGTTAATGAAATAGATTGTGACCACTTACATGTTGTTTTCTGTTCCTGCAGTTGAGAGTTCGCAGCCTCCGTCCTCCTCCAGCAACTCCGACGAGAACATTCGTTCCATCCTCGAGCAGGCTCGGAGGGAGATGGAGGCCCAGCAGGTGGCTCTGGAGCCCGTACTGAAGGCCAACTCGATGGTCCCGACCGATCTCTCGCTCCTGGGCTCCCCGCTCTCCGCCCTCCCCTACACCCCTATTGCTCAGTCTCTGAAGAAGCCCTCCACCTCTCCTCTCTTGGACTTCCACAGTGGGGTGAAGAAGGAGATGGGTGAGGTGGCCGTCTCAGATGTGGGAATGGACGGAGTGCCCAAACTCGGACGTCTCTCTGAGAGTGGAGGAGGTTTGGGTGGGGGTTCTTGGAGGGAGCATTGGTGGAGCACAGGTCTCTCTGAGCGTCGTGGAACTGGGCAGCCCTCCATTAGCGAAGATGCACACAGCCAGGAGGACAGCAAGGAGGTATAGTGCATTATTTATCATTTTTTGATGCCACATACCCCCATATACCCACAGTATTACCCAGTCAAAAGTTTTTGAACAGTAAGATTTTTCATGTTTTTCACGTACAGTAAAATTGTGTAAAATAACAGTTTTCTATTCAAATGTAATTTAAAGCTGAATTTTTAGCATCATTATTCCAGTCACATGATCCTTCAGAAATCATTCTAATATTCTGATTTGCTGCTCAAAAAACATGTATTATTATTATGTTGAAAACAGCTGAGTAGAATTTTTTTTTCAGGTTTCAGAAATCTTTTTTAACATTATAAATGCCTCTATCGTGAATTTAACAATTTAAAGCATCCTTGCTAAATAAAAGTATTAATTTCTTTCCCCAAAAAAATAAAATAAAGATTTTATTTGATTTTTTTTATTGATTTATTTATTTTAATTACTCAACTTACTTAAATAATTATTGATTTATCTTTACACTATTTTTTCACTAATATTTTTCTATTTTTAAATTAAGTAATTCATTTATTTTATTATTGATTTGTTTTTACACTATTTTCTATGGCACCCTTTGACACCCTGCAAAAACATTTTTACTTTTTAATTTTTATTACAATTAATGAATTGATTAATTATTGTAATTGTGATTAATCTAATGATTTCTTTAGAAATAAGAATGAAACTCTAATAATGTTGAATTTGGTATATTTTATGTATTTATTTTATTTTATTTTTTTAATTGATCAATTAATTTATTTATTTCATTATTAATGTTTACACAATTTTCTACAAAAAAAATTTCTGCGGACCCCTAGCACACTTTTGGCACCATGCAAAAACATTTGTAAAAGTTTAACAATTATAATCTGTTAATAAAAATTTACACTTGGCAGTAGAATAAACAATTATGATTAATTATTGTAATAATTGTGAGAATGACACTAAATTTTTTTTAATTTGGTTTTATTTTATTTATTTATTTATTATTTTAATTAAAGGTTGTATCAGCGATTTCTAGCCTGAAACATAAAGTGTCAAATTCAGCTGACCTTTCATCACGATCCGCTCGCTGCCTGCCCCATAAATTGTCTGTGAAAAAAACGCGTCTCTCTGGTCAGCCTAGGGTCCGAGATATGCCAAAAAAACAATCGGCACTACCAACCTTTCCACAGATAAACAAACAGTGTTCCAACCAATCAGCATCAGGGGTTTGGTGTTGTGGACTTTCGCTCCGCCTCCCTCACATCCCTGCACCAGTAGGAAAGTCCACAACACCAAACCCCTGATGCTGATTGGTTGGAACACTGTTTGTTTATCTGTGGAAAGGTTGGTAGTGCCGATTGTTTTTTTGGCATATCTCGGACCCTAGGCTGACCAGAGAGACGCGGTTTTTTCACAGACAATTTATGGGGCAAGCAGCGAGCGGATCGTGATGAAAGGTCAGCTGAAATTGACACTTTATGTTTTAGGCTAGAAATGGCTGATACAACCTTTAATCAATTAGTTTATTTATTTAGTTATTGATCTATTTTTACACAATTTTTCTACTAATATTTTGGTAGCACTTTATTTTACAGTCCTGTTCCTCATGTACATACTATGTACTTATTAATGTAATTACAGTAACTAGGTAATAACTATGTACTAACTCTGAACCTACCTCTAAACCTAACCCTACCCCATGTAGTTACCTTATATTACAGTACTTTCTTAGATAAGTACACTTTGAATACATGTAAGTACACATACTGGAAAATAAAGTGCAACCAATGTTTTCTGTGGCACCCGTTGACACCCTGCGAAAAAACCTCTGCCCTAGCAACTGCGCAGCAAAATGCTAGCAACCACCCTAACATCTCTAGTGCATACATAGAATGTCACTTCATTCATAAGCTCTATATTTACTTGACATGAGTCCAGTCAGAACAGTTTCGCCCTTGCACACTAGAATAGCCCACTTCCCCCTTCTTAAGCCACATGCAGTTTCCTTATATGGCTAACCCCAACTTTGTGACTCTTTGCCTCCACCAGAAGCTCCCTCGGCTGGGCAGCACTGCGCCCGTGGCTCCTGCTTCCTCTCTGGATTACTGGAAAGACTGGCCCAGCTCAGAGTCCCCATACTCCCAGAGCTCTGAGCTCAGCCTGCAGATGCCTAGCGGCAGCGAGACCCCCCAAAGCAGCCCACTGCCTTCCTCCTCGCCTTTACTGTCTCTCCCCAAAGTCGCCAAACCCGTGGTGCCCCCGCTCACACCTGAGCAGTACGAGTACTACATGTACCAGGAAGTGGACACTGTCGATCTCACGCAGCAGGTCAAAGACAAACTAGCCAAGAATGGCATCTGCCAGCGGATCTTCGGCGAGAAGGTCAGTGCTTTGCGCATCAGAAATGAAATTATTTGAGCGCTTGCGTGTCGGTTTCGTTTTTATACTGCATGCAAATGTATGAGTTTGTAATACCAGCTGCATCTTTCTTCTTATTGCATCATGAAATTTCTTCATATTTGTTTCAGAGCTGTTTTTCTCTGAATCTGATGTACCATATCTCCTGTGTGTGTGTGTCTCTGTGTTTGTGTGCGGGTTGCAGGTGCTAGGCCTCTCTCAGGGGAGTGTGAGTGACATGCTCTCCCGGCCGAAGCACTGGAGCAAGCTCACGCAGAAAGGAAGAGAGCCGTTTATACGCATGCAGTTATGGCTGAATGGAGAGCTGGGCCAGGCGCTGCTGCCAATGCCTGGACAGACACAAGGTAACACCAGACACTGTTTACCATCACACACTTATATGTAGACGTCATCTATACAGAGAAACGTGCGTAGTGGCTCAAGACGGATGTGAAAGAACTTCTCGTTTCTGATGTGGCTTTGGTTTCTCGGTTTCACTCCTCACATCCTGAGCTGCCATCAAAGCCACCATTCATTCGGCTTTCTTATCATTTGGCATGGGCGTTTGAGAATGCAAAACTCTCCCTCCTGTCTCTTTCTCGCCAAACACATCCGCTTCTCCTCACCAGAGTTAGATTACTCTTGAATATCTAACACTGAAAACATCTAATGTTGAGATCGCCCATTTGATCCAGTCATTTCTGTGCTTGCTTTCTTGATGAATATCTTGTTTCATTCTGACTTTAACAGATGGCTCATAATATCTGTCTGATTAATATAGCGCACTCTGAGATGCAGTTTAAAAAAGTGAAGAAAAACAACATTTCCTGAAAAAGCTAACGGCTGCATTCCTTTAATGGTTTGACTGATATTGGTTTTAGCCTGGCTTGAATAAATAACCGAGGGCGAACCAAATCTCAGTGTAATTCTTCAGTAGTTCAGCCAGCTGTACCTCGCTTGGCCTTACGGTGGGAGAATTTAAATTACTCACGACTAAATGAATACAGGATCATACTGTTGTGTTGACCCACTTTTAATGTGCAATCATTATCTTAGGACAACAGCGTTCTGGTGATCGATCTCAGATGTTTATTAAAGCGCTACGTAATTATAAGTGGTCATACTTGGGGTTAAGCATTTAAACAAGCCTCTAAATCTCAGGATGTTATTGTTTTGCAGTTCAAGGCCTTTTTAAACCCCGTTATGCCGTTTATTAGCAGTCATCAATTTTTATATTTCCATTGACCTGGATTTCAAGGAAAGGCATTGGGGGGTTGGGTTAAATCGGTGTTGTGTAGATAGGGAGGGGTGGGGGTTTGTCTCACAGGGGCCATCCAGAAAAGGCCCCCTGGGCTCTCTCAAGGGTCTCCTTGAGCTGTTGTAATCAATTAGCCCATCAGCGGCGGGATATATGATAATTACCCGCCTCTCCTCCTCTGTGACTGGCTGCCGAGCGCACCATCATGCTCCAGTGGCTGATTAATATGCAAATAATCAGCCGATGGAATGATAAATGGGAGTCAAGCTGTGCGTGTGAGTGCGAGGCCGATTATGATGAATAGCACTTGCTGGCTGTCCTACTTAAAGAAGGCTTTCTCTGTCATTTTTACCACAAATTAAGCCGAGTAATATGTACATTATAACTGCGAGTTAACTGGGGAAGCAATAGGTGGGGATGAAAAGGAATAGGAAATGGTTAACTTTGAAAACGAGGCTGTTAGCTTAATCAGAAGTGTTAATGTCATACAGCTTTCTTGTTTAATCCAAAACGTGGATAATTTAAATGGGCTTTGATATTACGATGGATTTAAATGCACACCGGGACAAAAATGCAAGATCATTGTCATTTTATTTGATTATTAAAAATGAATAGTTTTGTTTTTATTTTTAGTTATATTATATTGTGCATAATGCATGATATTATTCATTTAGGATTTTTTTTTTACTTTTAGTTTTTATATTTAGTTATATATATATATATATATATATATATATATAGTTATTTAGTATATTATATTGTCACAGTATATCTGAATTATAACATTTTCATATTTTAATGTGTTCAGTGTTTTTAAACACACTTCAAAACATATGCAGGATAATTTTAATTTTGTTTATTTTAATTTTATTCTTTTTATTTTATTTTTTTATATTTAGTAATATTATATTGTAACATTATAATTATATCTGAATTATAACAGTTTAATAATTTTAATGTGTTCAGTGCTTTTAAACACACCAAGACAAAAATGCAGGATGACTGTAATTTCGAAAAATATTTTTTTGTTGTCTTTTTTTAGTTTGGCTTAGTTTTTATATTTAGTTATATTATATTATATTGTACCATTAGAATTATATCTGAATTATAACAATTTGATCATTTTAATATGTTCGGTGTTTTTTAACACGCACCAAGACAGAAACACAGGATCATTGTAATTTTGAAAATTATTTTATTTTATTTTAGTTTAGTTTTTATATTTAGTTATATTATATTATAACATTATAATTATATCCGAGTTATGACATTTTCATAATTTTAATCTTCAGTGTTTTTAAACGTACACCAAGACAAAAATGCAGGATAATTGTAATTTAAAAAAATTAAATTTATTGTTATTTTAGTTTAGTTTAGTTTTTATAAATGGCTGTATCATATTATAGGCTATTGTAACATTATAATTATATCTGACTTATAGCCTTTTGATCATTTTAATGTGTTCAGTGTTTTTAAACACACACCAAGATTAAAACCCAGGAAAATTGTAATTTCGAAAATTAATTTTGTTATTTTTAGTTTAGTTTAGTTTTTATATTTAGTTATATTATATTGTAACATTATAATTATATCTGAATTATAACATTTTGATCATTTTAATGTGTCCTAGTTAAATAAAAGTATTGTTTTCCTTTAAAAAAAAAAAAAAGGTACTGACCCAAATTTTTGAACCATAGTATCTATAATGTAATATAAAATAATATAATTGTATTATGAATAAAATAAACTCATTTTTTAATTTTAATTGTATTTTTTACTTCTTATTTTGTCTTAAATAGTAACCTTGGCATAAGGATATATGTTGGCACACACATTCATGCGGTGACGTGCCAGTGTGGATAGTTGGGGCGAAA
Organism: Garra rufa; assembly: GCF_049309525.1. Lineage (NCBI taxonomy): Eukaryota > Metazoa > Chordata > Actinopteri > Cypriniformes > Cyprinidae > Garra > Garra rufa. The sequence continues at coordinate 15,025,908 of NC_133383.1, forward strand.
GTGTGTTTAAATGAACTGGCCAGGCTTGACCGATTTGGTAGATAATCTGAACAGCAGGCACCATAATGGCCCGAGCTTTAGACGTCTGTAATGGGTTTCTTTCTTCCAGCTGCCCTGTTCTGTGCCTCACAGCTTTCAGCACGGAGCACTTAGCACTGAGCTAATGCACCTCAACGAAAAAAAAAACTGCAACTGCAAATGGTGGCAGGGCACAGGAAGGAGCCCGATGTGGATTTAAAACAGGATGTTTTTGATGACTCAGATTGATTTAGGTCAAACAATTTATATATGCTGATTTATAAGAAGAAGGGAGCTGGTCATTTCTTAAAGCAAAACGAATATGTCACTGGATAATGAAACTTACAATTGTCATTGTTTACTCACACTCATGTTGATCCCAAACTGGTATGACTGACTTTCTTTTGTCTCCACTCCATATTCACAGTAACTGCACAGGAAATATTACATGCTTCAAAATTGTACTCTAAAGGTGCTGAAGAAAATTCATACTGGTTTAGACTAAGTAGTTTTGGGTAAATGATCTCTTTCAGATAATCCATGTGGGAAAATTAAAGGAAAAAGTAACTAAAAAGCCTAAATAGATAGATGAACACCACACAAGGTTCTTCCTGTTCGCTGTCTGTTGTCCTCTAGCAAGTGTCCTGTATATTGCCTGTCCTTACTGACCCTCATTAGGACGACACACTCAACCGGGCTAAAACAAGCTCTCCTCCAGGGTTTGTGTGTGTGTGTGTGTGTGTGTGTATGTGTATGCATAGGTGTGTGTATGTGTGTGTGTGCGAGTTGAAGAGCACTCCATGACCCCTCATCAGTCTCTGCAGATCCTCTCCTCTGAATGTCAGTCTGTCCTTGCGATCGTCCAATCAGAACCCAGTTAAGATTAGCCTCTGCTATAGTTTGGGAAAGCCTCGATCAGATGTTTTCAGACGCGATTAGTTTAAACTTGTTGTGCTTCAAAATTAGGGCCGATTTTGGCTTTTGGCTCAATATTTTCATTGTGAAATATTATTACTATTTAAAATAACTGTTTTCCATTTTAGTCTGTGACGCCAAAGCTGAATTGTAAAATTAACATTCTAAATGCTTTCACTGTCACTTTAGATCAGTTGAATGCGTCCTTGCTGAATAAAAGTATTAATTTCTTTAAAATCCTTCTTCCTTAAAGGCACAGTACACCCAAAAATGACAATTCTGTCATTAATTATTCACCCTCATGTCGTTCCAAACCAAGAACTTCGTTCATCTTCAGAACTCAAATTAAGGTAATTTTGATGAAATCTGCAGTCTTAGTCATTGTCTTTTGACTAAAATGCCATTTAGTTTTAGTCATATTTTAGTCATTTAACAGTCATTTCATCTAAATATAATAAGATTTTAGTTGACTAAATCTTAGATTTAGTGGGCTAAAATCTAATGAGTTTGTTTACAGTGTAATGCATTTATTAAGCATTTATTTAAAATTACTCATTGTACAGGTTTGATATTAAGATTTTATCATGATAAACACAGATTAAACTGCTGTGACACGCAACATGCCTTTATATTAAAATTAAATGAAACCACTTCTCATAAAGAAACAATGAATCTTCTTTTCAATGAATTACCAGGGGTTAAATAGGCTAATTATACATTCTTTATAACAACTTGTTTACCACATTCTTCATTATTTCAAGCACACATACTTATTTATATAAATAAATTTAGATTCATCTTTATTAGGACTACTAAAGTGATTCAGTCAAGAGCAGTGAGTGCTTTTCTGTCTTTCTTGCTTGATTAACATCAATGCCACAGACAATAGCAACTAAATTAGGCTGCTGTCCCTTTAAAAATGAATGCACGGCTGCAATGTACTGTTACACATCAGGCATTCTCCCAACTGTTTACGTTCACATAAGACATGTGTGAGAGGTGCTGCTTGGGTGTCTGCGCTCAGAAAACCGGACCAAATTTATCCATATGTCTGCTCTTCTCTGACTCCCAAATATTGACATTTTTAACGTTTTATGAGACATGCAGCAAATGTATGCTAGCTTATGTCCAGCCGGATAGATCACTATGATCAGGGGCGTCAGACAGGGGGTAATCATGGAACAAGTTAAGGCGAGGAGGGCCCAGAATTCCTAGTGATGCCCTTGACTATGATACAGTTCAAATGTACGCATCTAAAGACCCATTTACACCAAGAACGATAACTAACTTTAAATATAATGTTCTAAAAAAATTCGTTTCAAATTTAAGAGAATAGCAGAGTTCACACCAGGACTATAACAACAACGATACAGGGGAACGATCTTTAACATGTCCTTCATTAACATATTTGTCTAATTTTTCGTTGACGAAAATGTCAACCGATTTTCGTCATAGTTTTTGTCGTTCAAAACGAGTTTTTGTTTCATTATTGCCTCGTTTCGTCTGTGAAAAAATGTCATTTCGTCAACTAAGTTAACACTAAACGCAACTGACACAGAAAGGAAGTATGGACTTTAAAATAGATTAAAATAGTCCATGTGTAATCAGTGGTTCAACCTTAAAGTTATGAAGCTACAAAAATACTTTTTGTGCGCAAAGAAAACAAAAATAACGTCTTTACTTAACAATTACAGTTTTTGACACGCGTTAATGAGAGTACCACAACACATTCTCATAGCTTTGTAAAATTATGGTTGAACCACTGATGTCACATGGACTACTTTAAAAATGTCCTTACTAGCTTTCTGGGCCTTGAATGTGTCAGTTGCTGTTGCTGTCTATGCAGGGTCAAAAAGCTCTTGGATTTCATCAAAAATATCCTAATTTGTGTTCCAAAGATGAACAAAGCTCTTACAGGTTTGGAATGACATGAGGGTGAGTAATTAATTTTAAAAATTTCATTTTTGTGTGAACTATCCCTTTAAACATTTGACTGCGCTGTATTTTAAGGTTTCAGAACGTCTCGATCAGATGTTTTCGGACCCGTTCGGTTTAAACCTGTTGTGTGCGTATGAGACTCAATCCCATCATGCATCGAAATTAGGGCTGGACAGATGTAGGCTTTCACGTTTGTGCCGCTTATTCCGGCTCTGCATGTGTGTGCGCTCGGCCACACGCGTAGCTGCATTAACCAGCTGTGTGTCCAGATGTGGCTGCCCCTCCTGTCCTCTTTATCACACGCATACGCACTGGTTACTTGCAGCATGTCACAGGAACATCCTGTCATTCCCGCTCGTGTCCCTAAAACACCTCCTACCTCCCTCACTCCCCTCCCACACACACACACACATACACATACACACAGACCATGCCGCCAGTCAAACTGTCACCAGGCTGTGCGTGGTCTTGCTGCAGATCTGATATGACTGCCTGCTCCCCGCCTTGAGCGCCCTGCTCTCTGTTTGCCGTGTCCCCCAGCTCGGCAGGCAGCTAATCCAAACTGACGCTCCCTCCCGATGCTCTCTTCACCACCAGCACTGCACTGCACTGCCACAGCCAACGAATCAGAGAGTCGAGCTGGAATACAGGGGTAGAGGAAGATGGGAAATGAAAGGGAAGATTATTAGAGAGAGTGTTGGATGCTTGATGTCTGCGCATTAAAGGAATGTCTGCTTGTTAAATGAAAAAAATCAAAAATCGGTCATTATTTAATTGCGCTTATGTCATTGCGAATGTATGACTTTCTATTTTGCTTTAAACACAAATTGTGCAGTTTTTTTTTTTCTTTTTTCTTTTTTTTGTTTGTGGATGAGATTACAATTTAAGCTCTCACAGTTTTTTCCTCACAGTTGTACTTCAACAATTATCCGATTACACAATTATATACACTACCAGTCAAAAGTTTTTAAAGATTTTTAATGTTTTTTTAAAGATAATAATAATGAAAATAATAATAATAAAAATAAATGTTTCTTGAACAGCAAATCAGCATATTAGAATGATTTCTGAAGACTGGAGTAATAATGCTGAAAATTTAGCTTCGATCACAGGAATAAATTACATTTTAAAATATATTCAAATAGAAAACAGTTATTTTAAATAGTAAAAATCTTTCAAAATTGTACCGTTTTTGCTGTACTTTGGATCAAATAATTGCAGTCTTGGTAAGCAGAAGAAACTTCTTTAAAAATCTTAGTGTTTAAAAACTTTTGACTGGTAGTGTATTTTGAAACCATGCTTTTTTAAGCTCTCTAAGGCTTCATTTATACAGTAAAAGGGTAATATTTTTAATAGTAAATTAATATGCTTAATATTTTTGGTGGAATCTGATAGTTCTAAAGAACAGCATTCATTTCAAATAGAAATTTAGTAACATTATTAAAGCATTTACTGTCACTTTTGAACAATTTAGTGCAGGCTTTTTAAATAAGTGTTAATTAAAAATAGAAAACTGTATTGATCCCACCTTTGAATGAATGTAATTTCAGTCTTGCAGCTTGAAGATTCTTCCAAAAAAATAAAAATAAAAATAAAATAAAAATAAAACATACAGGTTTGGAATCACATGAGGGTAGGTAAATGTTGACAGAATTTTTGTGAACTATCCCTTTAAACCCAGAAATAAACCTTGTTTGAGGAGCTACCGTGGTATAGACCATATTAATTCTCATGCCTCTCTTCCTCGTTAATTTATTTGTCTCATTATGCTTCAGAGAAGCTGTGACTTGGCGTGACATGATGCATCTGTCACTGTCCATCACTTCCTGTTGCTGAGCAGGAAGACCTTGTTTGGGGGTTACGGTTTCATTGGCTACCCGCTCCATATTTAGACTGGTCTTCATTCGGGCCTTCTGTCGATAAGCAATGCCCAGGCAGCAGACGAGGTCACGTGCTGCATTGGCGCGACGTCTTAATTCTGTTCCTCTCGTTTCTATAGAGATTACTCCGAAGACCTCAGCCAGCTGCAGTCCTGCCCCAGAATCCCCTCTGAGTTCGGCCGAGGAGTCCGTTAAAAGCCAGCAGGAGGAGCAGATGTGCCGAGCGTCCATCCAGGAGCCCAGCGAAACTTCCGAGTCCCAGCCCGGCACGCCTCTACCGTTACCTCTGCCGGGACACTCGGGTCTCAGCATACAAGAAATGGTAGCAATGTCGGCCGAGCTGGACACCTACGCCATCACTAAGAAAGTTAAAGAAGTTCTGACAGATAACAACCTCGGTGAGTGTGTTAAAAACAAAAAACAGCGCTGGCCAATGTACCCCAGAGAACGAAATATGGACTAGCTGCAATCTACTCTTAATTTCAAGCAGTTCAACTAAAATCAAGCTATGAAAAAGTAGTTACCTACACTATAGAATTGATCATTGTTGAGTACTGGAACATTATACTGTTTATGTTTTTACTATTAGGTTTTGGTATGTTTTTGATGCTATGTTTTGTTAACTTAATTAGTATTTTTTATATAAAAATAATATAATATAAATAAATAATTATTAATAATTTATATAATCATATAATTTATATTTAAATAATATTTATTTATAAATAAATAATATACGCTACCAGTCAAAAGTTATTGAACAGTAAGATATTTAATTTTTTTTTAAAGAAGTCTTTTCTGCTCAGCAGGCCTGCATTTATTTGATCCAAAGCAAAACAGTAAAATTTTAAAATATTTTTACTATTTAAAATAACTGCTTTCTATTTGAATATATTTTAAAATGTGATTAATTTCTGTGGTCAAATCTAAATTTTCAGCATTAGAAATCATTTCTTCAGAAATAAGAAAATCAGAAACTTTTATTATTATTATTATTATTATTATTATTATTATCAATAATTATTGAGTCTATTGAGATTATTTGATAAATAGAAAGATTTGCATTTTTTTGGGAATTAAATTATAGAAATTAATACTTTTATTTAGCAAAGATGCTCTAAATTGTAATGTTACAAAAGATCTTTATTTCAGATAAATGCTGTTCTTCTGAACTTTCTGTTCATCAGTGAAACCTGAAAGAATTCGATTAATAATAATAAATGTTTTCAAACATTCAAATCAGAATATTAGAATGATTACTGAAGGATCATGTGACTGGAGTAATGATGCTAAAAATTCAGCTTTGAAATCACAGGAATAAATTACATTTTAAGATATATTCAAATAGAAAGCAGATATTTTAAATAGAAAAAATATTTCAGAATTTTACTGTTTTGCTGTACTTTGGATCAAATAAAGACTTCTTTAAAAAGCATTAAAAATCTTACTGTTCAAAATAATATATTAAAAAATATATTATTATTATTATTAACTCAATATAATAACTAAACTAAAAATATAAAGAATTAATATTTAAAAATGTTAATGTAAATTTGATCTATTTATTTATTTATTTATTTGCTCACACTTATTTGCTTCACCCGATCACAAACCATAGTAATGTTTGATTTCCAAGGTTTTTTTTTTCTTTTGAGTCAGTTCATTCAAATCAGTCAAACTGCTTCCCAAATGGTCTGAATTATTCATTTGTGATTTAGTTGAAGTCATTTTATTAAACTCCTTATCTAGCAAACCACAATGAACTGGAAATGTCCAAAAATGTGCAAACTCTGAGTCTAAATGAACTAATTTGCTAAATGAATCGACTTCTGAATGCTGCTTTCTATTATTCCATAAATTTTACTCATATAGTACATGATGTTTTGTCCTAGAGAGACAATACTTATAATAATGTCTCTCCACATGAGAGGACAGGTGGAGGACAGGTTGGCCCTGCTTTAGCTCTTAATGGCCGTCCACTACGACTGTCTCGATGTCCCTGCCATAATTAATGAGAGGTCGAACGAAAATGTCACACTGGACACGGCTACTTTCTCCTTCACCGTTTGTTTAAACTCGCACCATCCGTTGTCCTCGTGCTCGAAAAAGAGAATTGGCCAAAAACACCAGCACTTTCTCTTTGTGAACTTTGTGTTCACACTTTCTTCTTTTAAAGTCATGTGATCACACACAATATAACAAAGGAGAATGCGGATGTATCGCACCGCCGATACCTCAGTGTGAGACTGTGACAGTCTCTTTCATCTCGCAGATTCTCATTTCCCGACGCGATTTTTGTCTCGGGAGCAACAAAGATTTGTTGTGCTCTGTAGTGGTATTGACCTGTATAAAGTGCAGAATGTAAAGACAGCTGTGTTGATATGAGTCTGCGGGGAGAGAGAGAAGTAATCTTCTGGGATCGCAGGCTTTTGTTTTACTCTGGGGAACATTTCCTTTTTGAACATAGACTGATCGCAGTTATTGTCAAGAGGATTCAGGTGCCTTTTATTTGGAGGAAAAAAAAAATCGTTGAAAGCTTAAGCGGCCGTTGAAAACTGTTTGAAAGCACCTTGTCTTAAAGGTGGAGGTTAAAAGCGAAACCAGCAGAGCTTGTTTGATCACACTTTGATGCCATAGCACAATAAAAACATGTTCTTACGAACCCTTTGTTTATTTAATAATAATATTGGCCCAAAATAAATGAAGTGTATCTGCAGTGGCCTCAAAACAGGTATAACAAAATATAAATCCAAGTGGCATTTTGGCAACAAGCTCTTATGAAGTTTTCTTGAGGAATACAATTGTTTGTGTTTGCTTTTCGAACCATGAAAGCAGATTAAAAGCACCTTTTCTTTAAGGTGGAGCAAAATCATCAGGGTTTGGTTGATCAAACTTGATCCCACAATACAATAAAAGCATGTTCCTAGATGTTTATGTTTTGTTAAATAATAATATTGGCCCAACATAAATTAAATGTATCTACATTGGCCTCAAAATGTATTTTTAGGCCACTTGAAGAAATAGTTCACCTAAAAATGAAAATTCTGCCTTAAGTTACTCACCCTCATGTCGTTCCAAACCTGTAAGACCTTTGTTTATCTTCGAAACACAAGTTAAGATATTTTTGATGAAATCAGAGAGCTTTCTGACCCTGCATAGACAGCAGAGTAAGTACCACATCTGAAGGCTCAAGGCCTAGAAAGGTAATAAGGACTTCGTTTAAATAGTCCATGTGTGGTTCAACCTTATTTTTATAAAGCTGCAGGAATACTTTTTGTGCAAAGAAAACAAAAACGGGGTCAGAAAGCTCTTGGATTTCTTAAAAAATATCTTCATTTGTGTTTTTAAGATGAACGAAGGTCTTAAGGGTTTGGAACAACATGAGGGTGAGTAATTAATGACAGAATTTTAATTTTTGGGTGAACTATCCCTTTAAGACACAGTTAGGATAACAAAATATCAAACCAAGTGGATTTTTTTAGTATAGCACAAAATACTTCAAGTAAAATGTTTTACAAAAATAAGTTTGTTAATAATAAAACAGTATCTTGTTTAATATTAAGACAAGCATTTGGACTGTTTCAGATTGTTCAACGTTGAGTCAGATAAAGTTTTCTTGACGAATGTGATTTTGTTTGCGCTACAGGCCAGCGTCTGTTTGGCGAGAGCATCCTGGGTTTGACGCAGGGCTCCGTGTCTGATCTGCTGGCTCGGCCCAAGCCTTGGCACAAGCTCAGTTTGAAGGGTCGGGAGCCGTTCGTGCGCATGCAGCTGTGGCTGAGTGACCCGCGGAACGTGGAGAAGCTCATGGACATGAAGCGGATGGAAAAGAAAGGTAATCTCCCTCCTCGAAAGGCATCTGCCGCCGTCTGGCCGCACACCAACAAACACCTGTTTGCAATTGTCTGTGTTGTTTCAGAATGTTTTTATTTCAGTGTTTATTAAAGTGCTTCACAGTTTGTTCAGTGTCGGCTTAGTTGGCAGGTCTTTTCAGGACATTTAAAAGATGGCTGTCTGGTGTGGAATTTTATTTGTTTTTTGTTGTTGTTTTTTTCTTCACTTGACGATGGATCTGCGTTGCAGCAGTTTGCCTGAACCATAGTGCTCATTTGGATCGCGTTTCCAGTTTCCTATCAACCTCTTTTTTCACTAACAAAATGCTGGAGCCCAATCCGAGCTGGTTTCATGTAAAGAAATGGCAGCTCAGGGACAGACTTATTGGTTTTAGCCACTTTAAAACTGGTAGTTTCAAACCAGGAACTGCTAACGTCAGTAGCTGGGGGGCAGGATAATGTCCTCACCACATTTTGTTTTCAAAAGCTCAATCCAGCCACATTCACACATAAGTACATGGTGTTTTTTTTTGGCTATTTTTGTCATTCTGCAAATCTATTTCAGCCACTGTAAAATCTTACATAATGTTTTTTCCCCCAAATGTAACATGTAAAATGATAGGGCTGGGTAAAAAATATTGATTTCTCAATTTTAATCGATTTCCATGTTTACGAAACGATATTGATTCTTAAATCACAAGATCAATTAATCTAGCCTGTTTTCAGTTAATGAGTAGAAGATTGTAGTGCACCTCCCATTCAATAAATCGCAATAAGTTTTGTGCTTTGTTACTTTTAATATCCAAAAAAACAAAGTCTGAGATTTCAAATTCTGTCCATTTTATTACAGTATTCAAACAATAAATACCGTTTTGTTGTTTTTTTATATGTGGAGCAGTGTTGCCAAGTCTGCTTTAAAATTATAGGGTTGGGTAAAAAATATTGATTTCTCGATTTTAATCGATTCCCATGTTTACGAAACGATATTGATTCTTAAATCCCAAGATCAATTAGTCTAGCCTGTTTTCAGGTAATGAATGGAACATTGTAGCGCACCTCCCATAGAATAAATCGCAATAAGCTTTGTGCTTTGTAACTTTTGATATGAAACAAAGTCTCAGATTTCAAATTCTGTCCATTTTATTACAGTATTCAAACAATAAATACCAATTTGTCGCTTTTTAATGTAGAGCAGTGTTGCCAGGTCTGGAATTGGGCTACTTTATCACTGATGCCGCGGGTTTTTTATGTCCATGGGTTGAAGTGACTCAAAAAATGTGATATTTATCACCTGGAATGCAAATTTGACCAAAAAACATGTATTTTAACCTGCCAAATGAGGGGTACATTTTTAATGGGTAACCCCCTTTGAAACGCGTTTGGGCTAGTTTTAGGTAGCAATTAGGCAGGTTTTGTTGTGAAAACCTGGTAACCCTGATGTGGAGTGACAGATCCTGTGTTGCCAACTTAGCGACTTTTTTCCAAAAAAGTGCCTAGAGACAATCCTAGAGACTTCTTGGACAAACCTTTTTAGTTTCTGAGACTCGGCTACTGCCGCACAAACGCGAGGACAACAGAAACAGTAAAATATATGAATTAAGACAGTTTTATTGAGAATTTGGCTGCAAACTCAGTATGTGAGCACAGAGAGCCAAACAAATGTAAAAGGCAATATGGCATAATGGCATAATGAAAATGCTAATTAACATATGACGTCATCTAGCAACATTAGCGACTTTTCAAGCTGGCTTTAGCTACTTTCCATTGAAAGAAGTTGGCAACACTGGACAGATCGCTGCAGCACCTCAGTTCAAGAGAAACGAAAGCATGAATCACACGTGAACTGATCTCCTCAGTGAAATAAACATGAATAAACATCCAGAGGTATGGTAAAAGAATTTGTTCAACGTTCCAAAATCTGTATCCTGTCTCATGTAATCGCTCAATCAGTGTTTCAATCACGGAAAGACGTCAATATAACAGCTTGTATGTAGCTAAATATATGCACCATATAACATATTACAATTTTTACTGTTCTTCTATGTTTAATTTATGTCTGAATATAAATATAGAGTAGAAATATAATTATGTAATTGTTACTATATTATTTTAAATACTTAATCGAGTGTAATTGAAGTGTTTGTATACAAATCAGTTAATTTTAACCTTCAATATTATAGTAATGTAGTACCAACTGACTCACATGTATATTTTACAGCATTAGTTGAGAGATTTTTTTACCTTGAGAAAATTTGGCATGGATGTACTGTACCTGACATATATCCAAAATAATCGATATTGAATCGAAACAGAAATTGAATCGCAAGTTGGTGAATCAGAAGCGAATCAAATTGTAAAATTTGTTTCAAAGCCCAGCCCTATAAAATAATTAATGTATGTAACAGTTACATCAGCAAAAGCATTCTTATTGGAAGTTATAAAATATAGGTATAAACATTATAAATGTCTTTACTGTTGCATTTGGCCCATGAATGCATCCTTGCTAAATAAAAGTAAATAAGTTTACATTTTCAAAGCAAAGTACCATTGGTAAACAAAGACTTAATCTCAACCTCAACGATTGTGTATTTTCATGCACGGTTGTCGCAGATCTTCAGTACCTTAGTCATGTGTCCATATTTACATGAAGCACCTGCTAATTATCGCCAACTGTGTGATTGTGTTTATCCAGTATTGATTCCAGGCGGCGCAGGAGTTGCAGAAAACAATCTTTAAGCTGCCTCTCGTCAGCGCGCCTCTCTTTAATGTGAAGAGATCCGCGAGATGCCGGAGACGAGGCGGTCAGGCGGAGGGAGGCCTGATGGGCTGTTTGATTGCTCTTTTTTTTCCCTCTTTAATAGCCCAGATGTGTCCTCTGGCTGCCGAATAGGCCGCACATGCTCTGTGAGGCCGCTCGTCGCTCCGCTGTCTGGATTGATGAGGGTGGGAGATGTCATTTCTGTGATCGGCTGTGACAGGCTGACGGCTCTGTGGGGCTGGCTTACTTAAAGTCCACTGCACCCAGCGCCGGGCCCGTACGCCTGCGAGCTTGCAGCAGGCCAAGTGAACATTCCTGGAGTCATTAGGCCTGTTTAACACTCCTCTCGGGCTAAAAGTGACATTACTGGTGCTCCCTGGGTGACGATGACGATGATGGTTTTGTTATGAGTCAGGCTTTGCGGTTCGCGTGCGCGTGGAGCGGGCGAAACTCGGGGGGACCTCCTCATTAGAGTGAAACTGGCTCCACCGTTTACCCCTAAAGCTCACTGTGTGCTTGCCAGGGACGGAAAGCAACGGCTTTGCTGTCGTGTTCTCGCTCTCTGTTTTAGTCTCTCTCCACCTCGCTCCAGCTTTTCAGAAAAGAGTATGAATTTGACCTCAACGCTGGCTAGAGGCACAAAGCAAATTAGCCTTGCTTGGCCCTTGTTCTGAGAGTTTTGGCCACCAGCGGAATCTTTTACCATTGCTGTTGCCAAAGGCTCCTCTTCAGCAGACACTGAAACGCAGCGGAAATGACAAATTTCACACACAGCTCTGTAGTTAGCTCTACTGTGATTTTTTTTTTCTAATCAGAAAAATTATTTTAATGCGCTTGCTCTCTGTTTTTTGTTTCATTTAAGAAAAAATAGAAAGATTATACTGATTACGTAGTGTTATTTTTACTGGAATTTGTTTTCATTTAACTGTAAATTGTTCGAAGAAGAAGGAATTCCTGGCATTTTGAGAATATTTGGGACTAGTTGGGCCAGGAATTCAGATTTGCACTTACCTTCAGATACCAATTCAGATACTTTACCAATATTTACTAGCACACAAAATTGTGAAATATTATTCCAATTTAATGTTGTTTTCTATATAAATTAATCCTAAAATTTAATTAATTCCTGTGATGCTAAGCTGAATTTTCTGCAGCCAGTCGTATCACATGATCCTTCAGAAATGAATATAATCTAGTGATTTGCTGCTTACGAAACATGTATTATTATTATCAAAGTTGAAAAATGCCTAATATTTTTGTGGAAACGGTTATAGGATTCTTTTTTCACATTTTTTTTTTCTTTATAAATATTTTTACTGTCACTTTTGATCAAACTGATGTGCCCTTGTTGAACAAAATGCAATACTTGTTTTTTAATCTGAATCGTACAATATCTGAAATTTTTACACTACACTTACAGTATAACTTTTTGACAGCTAAATATGTTTGAGGAAAATGCTGAAAAAAACTGATGCTCACTAGTAAAAAATGTCATTTCATGTTATGAAAATGAATTACTTGATTTGAATTAGCATAGTTTGCTAAACAACAATGCTCAAAAACATAGAAACGGTCATGTGCGACAAATAAAAACAGATGTACAACAAATTATAGAAAAAATATACTTTTAAATAATCAGGTTATATTTATAGTTTAGCCTTGATGAATCTTTCTTTTGTGGGATGATTTTCTAATAATTATGTTTGAATTATTACTTTAGTAATGCGGATGGATGAGTCAAACTCACAAAGACCTCAAGATGCAATAATAATTTTTGTAATCAAAGGCTGCCCCCTACTGACTAGAGAAAAATACAGCAATCATGTATTTTATTAACTGTAATTTAATTTAAAGCATCTAACACATGCTCTTCAGTAGGACTGTAACCACCATATACAATAAGGGAACACATTGCCCCCCAATATTCAATTCAATCAATATGTGACCCTGGACCACAAAACCAGTCGGAAGGGTACATTTTTTTGAAATTGAGATTTATACATCACCTAAAAGATGAACAAATAAGCTTACCGTTGATGTATGGTTTGTATGGACTCTGAGTGTGGAAAAAAAAAAAGAAAATACTGAGAAAATCGCAATGCATGTTAATAATTAAAAATTAAGTTTTGATATATTTACAGTAGGAAATTTACAACACATCTTCATGGAACATGATCTTTAGTTAATATCTTAATGGTTTTTGGCATAAAAGAAAAATTGATGATTTTGACCCACACAATGCTGGCTATTTCTACAAATATACCCATGCTACTTTTTGTGGTCCAGGGTCACATATGGGCCAATACTTTAACTTGCTGTTCAGTGCATCAGTGAAACACATTTCCCAAAGCACATTTGCTTATTTGTATGTATATTCTCTGATTGTATTTACAGCTGTTCTCCATATGTGTTTTCCAGCCTACATGAAGAGGCGCCATAGCTCCATCGGTGAGAGTCATTCGCTGGAGAGCGGTCTGTCAGGAAGTGACCTCACTCAGGGCGCCAGCCCCCAAAACCTCTCCCAGCAGCAGCCCCAGCAGCAGCAGCAGCAGCCCCAGCTGAAGAAACCCCGCGTGGTGCTGGCTCCAGAAGAGAAGGAAGCTCTGAAGAGAGCCTACCAGCAGAAGCCTTACCCCTCCCCTAAAACCATCGAGGAGTTAGCGAGCCAGCTCAATCTCAAAACAAGCACGGTCATCAACTGGTTCCACAACTACAGGTACTGAGGTGTTTTACCACTTAAAGGAGTTATAAAATTAATTTTTGGTCCTCTTATAATGTTAAAATTTTTGCAACAAAAAAACACCTTACTTTATAAGTACCAGGCTTTACTATCATATTTTTGACCTTCTTTTTGAAACACTCGATTTGATAGGCATGCCACATTCAAGACTTAGAAGTAAACGCCCACTGCTATGATCGGGTAACAGTTTTGCATATTAAAATAATACATAGACGTTGCTGTAGTGTGCTCTAAAGTCAATATAGGTCTTTGTGGTTAAAATCTTATGAATGTAAACAATATGTAACAGACAAAGCATTAGTGACACATGGTAAAAACATTGTTACTCACGCTTGTGTTGCGACTAATTAATGTTGGATTCAGTATAGTCAGCACTGCAACTATCACTAAACAAAAAAACACAGCTGTGGATCATTCAGGATTAATTAAGAATCAAGGGGATGTAAACTTTTGAACGGGACCATTTTTATAAAGTCAACTATCATTTTCTCTTGTGGACTATATGTAAACGTCTTATATGTGGAAATCTTATTCAGGTCAGTACTAAATAAACCAAAACATGCATAGTGTATGATCCCTCTTATTTTGGTCAAATAATTAACATTTTTCATGTAGATTCTTAAAGGGGGATGAACTTTTGACCTCAACTGTACGTTCCCCTGCCTTTGTCACTTTTCTCACAAGTCTCGTTCGTTGCTCCTACAGATCCCGTATCCGACGAGAGCTCTTCATTGAAGAGATCCAGGCGGCGGCCGGCGAAGGCGGGTCCCCCTCGGCGCGGCCCGGGAAGTCTGGGGGCGAAGGAGACAACAGCTGCGACGGCACAGAGTCCGACAGCACCGCGGAGGGCCGACCGAGCGGCTCAGAGGAGCGCAAGGGCTTCCTGGAGAGCCCCAGCCTCAGCCACAGAGACGAAGAGGCTGAGGCCGAGTTCCCCAGTGCCTCGGGCACCAGCAGGCCACGAGGAGGCATCATAGACAGCCTGTTCGGCATCCCCGAGTCCGCATCCTCCGCCGCCACTGCCGTCGCGACCCCCTGCCGAAACCCAAAGGACAGCAGTTTGCGCAAGAAGAAAGCAGCCAACCTCAACAACATCATCCACAGGCTGGAGAAAGCGGCGAACCGCGACGAGCCTCACGAATGGGAGTTCTGAGGGCGCCGCCACGTTGTCGTCGTTTTATTCTCACTTTGTCCCTCACTGAGCTAACCCGGCCAAGCCTGGTGCACACACAACACCGGTTAACCCAAGGGTTTTCGATTCGCTGTTTAGAAGTGGGCTATCAGAGACAAGAACAAGAAAAGGAAACAAGTTTTTAGTCTGTTTATTTTGTGAAGCACTTAACAGCCCTGCTGGCCACAGGGCTGTGACACCATTGGCTAATGGTGGAGACACAAAACTGAAAAGCACAGGAGAGGGAGCGTTCCCACGAAATATTCTCAAGACTGGCGACAGTCACAAAAAACACACACACTATGATATCACAGTGTCTCTATTTCTAATAGAGACCTTCTCACCAACAAGCTGAATAACTGTTACAATAATTTATCAGTTCTCAAGAGTCTTGGGAGTTTCCTCTTTTGTATCACGTACGCTTCGGCCGTCAGCAAAGACTAGTTCGAACCGGTTTCAAACCAAAAGTCAAGCATTTAAAAGCAAGTGTTGGCTGAAGGAACACGGGTGCACCGTCCCACCTGCCTCTCCCTCCCTACCCCAGAGGAGGCCATCCAATGGCTATGCAACTCTAGTACGCAATGGATTCCAGCGTAATGGAACCCGCATTATTTTCACAGTTCGGAAGCTTCTCCGACGCGAGAAGAAAATCCTTTTTATAGCAATTAAGTTGCCACCGAGAGATTGCACAGTCAGTTGACTCTAAACAGCACTCCTTTTGATTTTACACGCCAACGGCCTAAAAAAAAATCATGCGAACGAAAAAAAGAAATCGTCGTAAATCCACGATCACGCAAAAATTCATACTGTTGTCGTAAGGTCGACGCGAATGGGAGACGGGAGTAATTTCGTAACTCGATAGCTAAGTGTCAATTTTTATCGTTATTTAGGTCTCTTGTAAGGGTAGCGCTCGTTTATTTTTTTCCATAGCTTTAATCGCCTCCGCGACTTGCGTTTTGAAGCCCGCGGAGGTCTTGTTTAATAATAAACGTCATTTTAGGCCAAAACAAAGACAGATAGTGAAGAAAAAAAGGATTTGTACAGTACTTTGAGTAAATATTCCTGACGAGATATTTTTTAAAGAGAATGAACAAGCCTGATTTTTATCCTCTTATAATAGAACCATACATCAGAGACCTCTAACCAAGTTGGGCGGTTTGGGCCCATAGAATTACAATTCTAATCCAATATCTATGGTGTTATAAATTCTAATTCTATGGTGTGGCCGTGGGCCACTGCACTGTATGGGCTGGTCCTCAGCACCAGGGTACCGGACGCTCTCGTGCAAACTCGAAACTTCAGGTTCTTCACCAGCTTTTCCATTCACTGTTCACCCAACCGCATACGAGCTTTTCGTGGCGCATCTGTCCTCCGAGACGACTGGAAAAAAAACACCTTGCGAAACGGACTTGTGTTTGGTTTTTTCTTCATACTGTATACGACGGAGGACTCGGACACATTTTCATCCTCATTTAACACACGTCTAAAGAAAAAAAACAAAAAGAGGAAAATATGTAGATTGTGAATGAAAAGCTCTTTTAACGTTAGCAGCCCGAGGTGAATCTCTACACGGACTTGGCACCTCTGTAGAAAAACGTTCTTTCTCTCCTGAAACACCTTTGGAAACCTGCTCACCTTTCACTTCCGGCCCTTGTGTCATTGTATGCAGTTGATTTTGTGAACGAAAGCGCAGATCGGTGGTGCCACGCGCGAACCTTGTGTGTGAGGGTGTTTGTGTGTGTGTGATTGTTGACAAGAGCGATCTATATTTGTATATTACTACTACTACTCGCCACAGGCAGTGGAAGCAAACACCTCCTCACGTCCCTAAGCTATTTAGCAGTCCTGCAGCATATCACATAGTACATTTAAGTTCTTTTTATTTACACGCATAAACTAATGGTAGATATTTTTTTTGTTTGTTGGTGTGGTTTGCTTATTTATAGATGCTGTCTTTTACATATTGATGTCTTATATTGTTATACGTGTTCTTTTTTTGTAATGGAAGGGACTATAAAAGGTCAGGTTACATATTTTTAGACTAATAGACTGCCGGCAGTATTGGATTACATTTAAATGATGTACTTTTGATACATGTCTATTGATTAATTCTGAAGATTATCTTTTTTTTGTTTTTGTTCCATATATTTTACTCTGTTAGTGAGCTGGATGAACAGTTACTACATTGACAAAGGAAGCAGAATTCTATGTATTGCATTAATGATTTTAATTAGTACGCATTTTAGATGTTTTAACTTTAATGACAATTCAAGATGAATTGCGTTTGGCTGTATTGACTCTACGATTGACGCTCTTGAATTGGGTTTTCAGGTAATTCACCTGCAAACGTTCTGAGATTACGTAACGTTACGTTTATAAATCGCAATCAAGTCGCTATGATGAGCCAGTGAACAACTGGTAGTTAACGTCACTGAAAATTAGCTGTCGCTTTGAGCTGCACCTTGAGGAATTGGACTTTTTGTTGCCGTTTTTTAGTGGGAATGAAATTCACTTGATGTCGTTCGGTTGCGTTTCAAAATTGACGCCGATCAATCTCGAAGAACGGCTTAAAACTACCTTTGGCCTTTTTTACGTGTGCCAATGAATGATTCAAATCAAATTTGTCTCTTTAAGACCTAACGAAAGCACAGAGAGATACTTCATGAACCGATGTTTTTAGCGAAATAATACGTCGAAAGCCCGTGACTGTTTCTCGAACTTTCTCTCCACGTCTAACATTGGAGTGCCTTCACTGAAAACTGTTCGCTATATAATCGCGTCGTCTTCATTCCGAATAAGTGATTGGAAGTATCATAGCGCATTTTAGCAATTTTCGCCAGCAAGTTGAATAATAATAATAAGGTCTCATCTAGTCTCAGGTCATACTATTCTGTACTTTAGGGTGTCTGTATTGTTTTATCTGAGAGAAAACAGCTGTCCCAGGATTCAGGCTTGGTTATTAAAAAAACCAAAGTTTTTACAATGGCAAATCGGTTAACTTCGCATCTCTTCGTCCCAAACGTCGTTTTAATCATCTCTAGGCATTCATTAGATGTTTTTGTGACCATGTTCTTGTATTTTAACAGTAGGATTCCCCCCATGCTGGAGGAAGTTCACAGATGACAGATTTGGCGTCTATGGTGGAAACTCTTGAAATGATTTGTAGACTATACTGTAGTGTGGACCAAATTGTCAACGCAGACAAATCAACTTGTAAAGACTCTTTTCTGATCACGAACATGTGTTCCAATTGAACACAGACGAGGAAAAACACACGTTTAGGAGCACATTCAAATCTGGTCTATATTAACAGACGCTTTTTTTAATGTCTGTCACGTTCTCACTGACTGAAACCGTAGTTGTACTGTTGATATCATGGCATGAAACACTTAGAAGAACACTTATAGAGTTTCCAGACGATTCTCGATGCAGATGTCCAGCACTTTTTCTCTGCTTTTTGCAAATATTTTTCTATGGAAAGTATTGCAGATGACTAAATAACACATCAACATAACGACTGCACAGACAGCACGTTTATATGATTTCTTAAGAAAAAGACAAAAAAAGAAAAAAAGAAAAACAAAGCAACAAAAAAAGATCATCATTATTGATATTACATTGGTAGTCACGAGTAGCATTAATGTAGATATTCGTCCGTAGCTTAGTTCGCTAGTGATGTCATAATTGTTACCTCGTTTATTCCCTCACACACTTACATCACTTCCTGAGACAGTATGTTCTTTCTTCACCTGAGACAGTATGTTCTGAACAGCCACCGTTTGTTTCATCGTATCCCAGATGGAGATTTGATTTTTTTTTTTTTTTGTTTGTTTCCCTTACTTTGTTTTTAAAGTTGTGTAATTGTGTTACATGTGAGGCGAGCACGACGATTATACATCTGTCTCAGCGAGAGCAACACTTTATCACGATTCATTTCGACCAACAATCTATGGAAATGGGATGTCTTGATCATGACGTTCGGATCTCTTTCTCTCTCTCTGTTGTTGCTCTGTATGCTGTAATATGGGTAATATGAAGCCTTGTAATGAAATATGACAGGCAGCTCCCAACACAAGCTGGTATCCTATAGATTCTCCTTAGGTCTCTCAAAGCTCAGGTAGAACCTCGGTTTAGCACAGTCCTTTTGTCCATTAGTTTGTTGGTGACACTTTCCCTCTTACACCTGCTAACGACAGTTGTACGGTTTATTTTTCTATGTGTCATGGTTTTGAACCACAAGATGGAGCTGAATCCTCCATTTTACCTGAATAAAGACTCTTCCACTTTGTTCTCTTGATATGTATTTAGTTCGGTTGGTTTTTCCTTTGTGTATCATCATGTAGTCTTGTATTCTGTTCCCAGCGCTGTTACAGTTCTAATCCAAAATGAAAAAAGCAATATCACTGTTTGAAATTCATTATTATTATTATTATAATTATTATTATTATTATTCCTCATTACCACCATAGGTGTATTAACTGAAGTAAATATCTTTTGTACAAACACATTACCACTGTACTCTGCATTTATTTGAGTATTTTTGATGTCAGGAATTTGAACCCATGTTCAAGCAGCACAAAGTATGTGTCAACTACAATGTGTGAATGTTTTTATGACTACAACCATTATATACACTACCAGTCAAACGTTTTTATATATATATTTTTTATTAATTTATTTGATCCAAAGTGCAGCAATAATGGTAATTCTTTTTATATAGTTTTACTCTTTAAAATAACTGTTTTCTATTTGAATATATTTTAAAATATCATTTATTCTTGTGATTTCAAAGCTGAATTTTTAGCATCATTACTCCAGTCACATGATCCTTTGGAAATTATTCTAATATTCTGATTTGCTGCTCAAAAAACATTTATTATTGTTATGATGTTGAAAACAACAGAGTAGAATTGTTTCAGGTTTCTTTGAATAGAAAGTTCAGAAGAACAGCATTTATCTGAAATAGAAAGCTTTTGTAACATTATAAATGTTTTATCACCACTTTCGATCAATTTAAAGCATTCTTGCTAAATAAAACTACTAATAGATAATATACTAGATCTTTGGATCTTTCTATTCATCAAAGAATCCTGAAAAAATGTCCTCAACTTTTTAAAATATTGATAATAATAAATGTTTCTTAAACAGCATTTTAGAAGGATTTCTGAAGCATCATGTGACACTGAAGACTGGAGTAATAATGCTGAAAATGCAGCTTTGATCACAGGAATAAATTATAATTTAAAAATATATTCAAACATAAAAATTATTTTAAATAGTAAAAAATATTTTTTTTTTTTTTACTTTGCTGTACTTTGGATCAAATAAATGCAGGCTTGGTGAGCAGAAGAGACTTTAGAAAACAAAAAATCTTACTGTTTAAAAACTTTTGACTGGTAGTGTATGCATACATATATCTGTGTCATGGGGACATTTTAAGGGCTTACGTGAAACAAAAAATAAGCACGTACTGCTAGAAATACCACACTTCCACACAAACACAGACAGTTACTGAAATATTTTAAATAATTTATTTTCTTTCCACAGTATTCACAGTATACATATTCATCCAAGGCACATTTGAATTAAATTATTGTGTTATCAGCAAATCTCCATATCCATTCCAACTTCATATTGAACCCACAGCTTGCGTTAACAGCCTACATCCTTTACAATTAACCGACAACTAATCCAGAACATTTCCACCATTCGTCCAAGTGAATAAATTACACTTTACTTTCAAGTGACAGACATTTATTTTGTACACAATACTTCTAAAACTTAAATAAAGGGTGAAGTGAAGCCAGACAAATAATAATAATAAAGGCCGTTTTTACCAAAGCCCTTTGTGCAAAATAAAGCCATCAGTGTTTCCTAACCGTTTAAATGCATTATGCTCCATACCTACACAAATCATATTACTTTGAAAGTTTGAATACAGTTCAACAGATGAGGTAGAGCACACAATTATAGCTACAATGGAATCCATTATGACAGACAAACCAAAAATTAAACGTTTAGGATCAAGTAGGCTGAATCAGTCTGTCTGTATATATATACATATATATGTATGTGTGTGTGTGTGTGTGTGTATATATATATATACACACCATATATACATATACAGAAGTCAACATTTGAAGTGGATCAAAAAAGTTCATCAAAGTTGTCCTAAGATAAGAACGGGTATTCTTTTTGGTTTTAGGACAAATTTGATGAAAGGTTTTGATCCACTTCGAATGTTGACTACTGTATGTATATGTGTGTGTGTGTGTGTGTGTATATATATATATATATATCCATTATATATATATATCCATTATATATAGAGCTGCAAAACGATTAGTCGCAATTTATCAATTCAAAATACATTTGTTTACATACTATATGTGTGTACTGTGTATTTATATACACATACATGTATATATATATATTGAGAAAATATATGTTGGGTTTATATGTAAAATATGTGTATATTTAATATAAATAGTGTACAAATATTTATACATGTGTATTTATATATACATAAACAGTACACACACCCAGCATGTGAACAACGTTGTTGAATCGATTAATCGTGACTAATCGTTTTGCAGGCTATATATATATATATATATATATATATATATATATATATATATATATATATATATATATATATATATATCCATTTTTAATTTTTTTAATATAAGAGTTTGTTTACATACTATGTGTGTGCACTGTGTATATTTATTTTATATATATATATATATATTAAGGATGTGTATATTAAATATAGTAGATTTATATCTAAAATATTTGAATTTATATATAATATAAATCATATATATATATATATATATATATATATATATATATATATATATATGTATATATATATATAGATAGATAGATAGATAGATAGATAGATAGATGTAGATATATATAGATATATACATATGTGAGTGTGTATTTATATATACATAAATATACACAGTACACACATATAGTATGTAAACAAACTTTTATTTTGAATGGGATTATTCGCAATTAATCGTTTTGCAGCCCTAACTTAATTTTATTTAAAACAAGACTGATTTAGACTATATGTATTCCAAAAAAAAATAAAAAATTCAACAAACCTCTTAAGAAAATCAGTTATAATTTTAAAGGGTATTTTGTATTTAATTTACCTTCAGGTAGGGTTTGTTGAAACATAAAAAAATGGTAAATATGACATATCTGTACCATATATTGTGTGTGTTGGCACATTATTTTGAATTAAAACCCAACTTTTAGCTGTTAAAAAAGTGAGATATTTTTCAAGTATCCCTTTATCTTCCTCACTTGCTAGACTTCAGGCTAAATAAGACCATCATCGCCATAGCCAGAATCACCCCTACAGCGAACTCATTTAACCTGCCCAGTTTGATATCCTCAGCCATCTTCTCTTTCTTCCTCATGATCTTTTCTCTGCGTTGCCGGATCTCCTGCTCTCTCTTCAGCTGTTCTGCATAGTGTGATCTGATGAAGGTATCAAAGTCGAAGATGTTCTGCTGGGCGGCTCCAACAGAGGGCGAGTGTCGGCTTCTGCTCTGCTGTCCTGATGCTGAACTATCTCTACCGGTGGGTTTGCTGGATCCCTGTACATCTGCTTG
Source organism: Garra rufa (assembly GCF_049309525.1). Lineage (NCBI taxonomy): Eukaryota > Metazoa > Chordata > Actinopteri > Cypriniformes > Cyprinidae > Garra > Garra rufa. Next base: position 15,048,798 of record NC_133383.1, read on the forward strand.
ACTCAGGATACCACAGTCGTATTTCCTCCTCAGAGCTTTATTACCCAGGACGTTGTAGGCCTCGCTTATCTGAGAGAACATGAACGCGGCGTCCTCGCTGCCTGCGTTCTTGTCTGGGTGATATATAAAGGACTGCTTATAGTAAGCTGTCTTGATTTGCGCATGCGTGGCGGTTGGAGAAACTTCCAAAATGTCATAATAAGCAGACTTTGATTTGTATAACAGACTGCCTTCATCCTGTGTGCCACTATAAGCTCTGGTGAAAGACATACACTGCCATAAAAATTCTTTTGGAGGTCTATAGAGTGTCTTTTTATAGATGGATCTCCTTAACTGGCGTTTAAAGTCAGTGCCAGTATGTCTGGACAGGAGAGGGAGTTTTCCATGCGTTCCCAAACACGACAACACGTCAACTGAAGATGCTTTAGATTTCGATCCATGGCAGTCAGTCAATGCACAAACATTTCCAGAATGGAGGTCCAAAGACACTTTAATGCTGTTTGTATCTCCACTAGCAGCGGTAATGTGTGTTTTTACGTTTCCTCTCGGAGACTCCAGAGCTGCCGGTCTTTTAGCTGCTCCGACACGGTCATTTCGAGTCGCACGGAGCTGTGGCGAATTTATTAAAGTTGCAACGTAAGCTGCCGTTGAAACCGGTTTACAGGCTTTATCCAAAAGCGGAAGATTTTGCGGTTTTAAAAGCTTATAAGCTCCTCTCCCGGACCGCAGTCTGACCTCCGCCATTGCGCAGAGATCAGCCGGAGAAAGTATCATCTGGTTTCCGCTTACCGCAAATCGACCAATCAGAATGAAGCTTCTTTACGTGTTGAGTGAAATGTGACCAATGCAGTGCAAGAAGAGTATTTCCAGATAAGAGATTGGTGGGACGTTGAGGTTATTTTTACATCATAAAGATTACATAATCAACTGTACAGAGTTTTTTAGTAATAGGGTCATTCCTTCTATCCACCTTTTTCTTCCTGTAAGAGTGGGCGCGGCCATTTGTAAATTTTATGGGTCTGGCTTTTCACCGTCCAGCTATTTTTAACTGTACAAAACAACTCGTTTTACTGCTTAACATTGCATACCATATTATTTTATTGTATTATCGTCATTATGAAAACACTGATTTGTTGTGCAAACAGTTTTACCGTTTACCTGCATGTTGTTATCGTGTTATCGATAGTATCAGGACATAAAGTGAAAAGTAACTCAATGTACACACTATCATTATTAGTATTATTAATACAAATTACTAATTACTAAATTATTGCAGGTAATGCAATTATAGATATTTATTTGTATTTCTGTGGACACGAGAAAATGACAGTAGTCAAAAAAAAAAAGATTTCAATGAAGGCCATATTAAAATTATGTTCAGGTAAATATTAACATTTATGGGGCCACACAAAGGCACTTAACTTATTGTAAAAATGCGCTGCTTGCCAAATACTAAAACTATTCTGGAATACATGTCAGTGAATGCATATTTATTTATAGGAGTATTTCTATGATTGCAAATTGTATTGTATTGTGCACATTAGATTGGCAAAGCAGTAAAATTGTAAATATTTTTACTATTTAAAATAACTGTTTTCTATTTGAATGTATTATGTAAATGTAAATTATTCCTGTGATCAAAGCTACATTTTCAGCATCATTTCTCCAGTCTTCAGTGTCACATGATCCTTCAGTTCAGAAATCATTCTAATATACTGATTTGCTGTTCAAGAATTTTTTATTATTATCCATATTTAAAACTGAGTACATTTTTTCAGGATTTTTTGATAAATAGAAAGATCCAAAGTTGAGCATTTATCTGAAATAAAAAGCTTTTGCAACATTACACACTAATAAGTAAGGATGCTTGAAATTGATCAAAAGTAATGATAAAGACATTTATAATGTTACAAAAGATTCAGATAAATGCTGTTCTTCTGAACTTTCGTTTCATCAAAGATAGTGGTTTTCCAAAATTACTAGCCACTCAGCATTTTTACTGGCCACAATTTTGTTGTTAGGAAATTATGTTTTATATGATTAAAGTTACTACTCCAGAGACGCGATAGCACGGAGCAGATCATATGCGCCAGTCAGCATGTATTAAACTACACAGCCTCAGCATGATTCTGATCACTATTTTGTTTTAGTAAGAGTTACATTGAATCTAGGGGGTAATCTGTTAGGTTGTGGCTGTCACAAACTGTCAAATACGGCTTTACCGAGCTCAACGGCTTTGGCCTGAGCATATATAAATGGAACGCTATTGGCTATTTTAAAAAGT
>NC_133383.1:15051581-15139891 GCF_049309525.1 Garra rufa
GAGTGACACTGAGAAACAGGGAGATGCGATGTCGGGCGCGGACACCGGGGAAGAGGAGTATCGCAAACCAGCCATACCTGTCCCTAACCTGAATCTAGCAAAGTCTCTTCGCACCTTGGACGCACCTGAAGAGGTAAGTCCCCCAGGTTTAAAGAGGATGTGCTATTTTTATAACGGGGTAGTTGCATAGAAGTTAAATGCAAGCTAAAATGTCTGCGCTTCGCTCCCTTCATGTTATTTTTTTCTTTTCCAAAAGATCATCTTGGAGCAGCCGTGTCAAAGTTTCCCAGCTTCTCATGCTTAATCATAACCGTTTCCATAGGCAACAGATGTATTGAGCGTGTTTGCTTCCCGATTGCTGCACTCTGATTGGTTCTGTATCCCAGTGGGGCGGGTGGGCGTCGTTTCTGATTGGTTCCCATCACACGTCCATCAAATCATATCGCCTGGATTAAACTAATCGTGTTTTGCAAGGGCTATGTTAAAGGTGTCACCACAGACTTCTGCTGATAAACCCAGAGTGACCTGTCAAGGTGTGTAATATGATTAGTCTAACACCGTTGTTTATCATTGCTAACGGGTTTGAAGAGAATTTAAACATGTAACAGCATTCAATTAAACCGGGGAGGGGACTTACTGCTTTGCTAGTAGATAGTAAAAAGTTTACGTGCATAACTATAACTTTTAGTACATATGATCTTTGAGAAATTATTCTAATATTCTGATTTGCTGTTTAAAAACATGTATTATCATTATTATGTTGAAAACAGCTGAGTAGATTTTTTTCAGGTTTCTTTGATGAATAAAAAAAGTTCAGAAGAACAGCATTCATCTTAAATATAAATCTTTTGTAACATTATAAATGTCTTTATCATCACTTTCGATCAATTTAAAGCATACTTGCTAAATAAAAGTATTATTTACTGACTCCAAGCTTAGTATAGTGTATAATGTTACAAAAGCTTTTTATTTCAGATGAATGCTTATCTTTCTATTCATGAAAGAATTTTGAAAAAATGTACTCAACTGTTTTAAATATTGATAATAATAATAATAATAATAAATGTTTCTTGAACAGCAAATCAGCATGTTAGAATGATTTCTGAAGGATCATGTGACATTGAAAACTGGAGTAATGATGCTGAAAATTTAGCTTTGATCACAGGAATATATATATATATATATATATATATATATATATATATATATATATATATATATATATATATATATATATATATATATATATAAAATTTCTAAAGTTATATTTAAAACAAATGCTGTTCTTTTGAACTTTATATTCATCAAAGAATCCTAAAAAATGCCTCAGATTTTTATGCATCATTGTAACTAATAAGAAATGTTTAGGAAACGTTTCTGTAGCACCAAATCAGCATATTAGAAAGATTTCTGAAGGATCATGTGACACTGAAGATAAGAGTAATGGCTGCTTAAATTTAGATTTGCCATCACAGGAATGAACTCCATTTTAAAATATATTCAAACAGTTATTTTAATAACATTTCCAAATACTACAGTGTTCTAAATCAAATAAATGCATTCTGGGTGAGCATAAGAGACTTAAAACATTAAAAATTCTTATCAACGCCAAACATTTAAGTTCTAGTGTACATTCAGACTAATGTTAAAAGGCTATTTTTGTTGCTCCTCTCTCCATAGTTCCCCGAGGTCATCCCCTTAAATGTAGGAGGAACATATTTCACCACCCGGCTGTCCACCCTCCGACGCTATGAGGACACAATGCTGGCTGCCATGTTTAGTGGCCGCCACCACATTCCCAGGGATGCAGAGGGACGATATTTCATCGACCGAGACGGAGCATATTTTGGGTTAGTGTTTAGATTAGTGAATATCTGATTATGGTTAGTGCCTAGTACTTAAAAATATAAAGCAAACATTTTGATTATCTGAATTGAGCTATTTCATCAGTGGATTACTTAAATAGCTGTTTGATATGATGCTTATTAGAAACTCTTATATATATACAGTTGATGTTTACATACACCCTTGCAGAATCTGCAAACTGTTAGGTATTTTACTAAAATAAAAAGGATTCATACAAAATGCATGTTCTTTTTATTTAGTACTGACCTGAATAAGATATTTCACATTAAAGACGTTTACATAATCCACATGAACAAATAATAAATTGATCGTGTTTCCTTCTGGAGCATCAGTGAGCGTTTGAACCTTCTGTAATGGTTGTATAAGTCCCTCAGTTGTCCTCAGTGTGAAAAGATGGATCTCAAAATCATACAGTCATTGTTGAAAAGGGTTCAAATACACAAAAATGCTGGAAAACCAAAGAATTTGTGGGACCTAAAGGATTTCTCTGAAGAACAGCAAGCAGTTTAACTGTTCATGACAAACAAGGGACTAATGAACAACTATCACTAAATGAAAAAAACACACACAGCTGTGGATCATTCAGGTAACAACACAGTATAGACCTTTCTCACAACTTCCGTATTTTGCGTCGGAAATACGTAATTGCTTTGTAAACCCATTTCCGCCCCGGTATGCCGGTAACCAGTTAAACAACGTGAAAAACGCTTAACGTGGCTTAATGTATGTAAAAAACGACCAGGAAACCGCAAGTTTCTGTCAGACCTTACGTGGAACAAACATTAACTACTATCAAAAGAACGAGCCCTTATTCCACATATAAAGTGAATAATATCACGTTAAGCGTTTTCTCCCCCATAGAAGCCCATTATAAGGAAACAGCTTAACGTGGTTTACGTACCTCAACAGCGACCAGGGAAAACCAAACGTATGTTAAATTTGACTTATAATAAATACTTGCTGCTGTCAAAAGAACGAGCTCTTATTCAGCATATAAAGTGCGCGCCCCATAGAAGTCCATTATAACAAACAATGTTAAGCTTTTTCCTTAATGGAGTTCTATAGGGAGAAAAGCGTGATATTATTCACTTTATATTATTCACTTTATATGCTCAATAAGAGCTAATTATTTTGACAGCAGAAAGTGTTTATTATAAGTAAAATTTTAAGCCACGTTAAGCTTTTTTTTTTTTTTTGTATAATAGACTTCTATGGGGCGCGATCACTTTATATGCTGAATGAGAGCTCGTTCTTTTGAGAGCAGCAAGTGTTTATTTTAAGTGAAATTTAACAGAAGTTTGGTCTTCCCTGGTCGCTGTTAAGGTAAGTTAATAAACCAAGCTGTTTCCTTATAATGGGCTTCTATGGGGGAGAAAACGCTTAACGTGATATTATGCACTTTATCTGTGGAATAAGGGCTCGTTCTTTTGATAGTAGTTAGTGTTTGTTCCAAGTAAGGTATGACAGAAATTTGGGGTTTTCTGGTCATTTTTTACGTACGTTAAGCGTGTATAAACGCGGATAAACTCTTAGTGGAAAAACGTATATCCTTTATCCAATTTGTTCCTCTTTGTGACGGAGTTTTCCTACACGACTCTTATGGGGTCTGCAAAAGTTATCTTTGACAAATCAGCGAGGGAAGTTGTGTAGACTCTCTCCATTTTAATTTTAAATTACCCGGCTTTCTGCTGTGTTGACATTACACAGGAAGTCTGCATACCCTGCGATTGCGTATTTCCGGTTTCTGTGAAAAAGGTCTATTAAGAATGAAGTTTATGTAAACTTTTGAACAGGGTCATTTTTATAAATTCAACTATTATTAAACATCTTTTACGTGAAATATCTTATTCAGGTCAGTACTAAATAAAAAATAACATGCATTTTGTATGATCCCTGTTATTTTCGTAAAATAATTAACATTTTGCAAATTCTGCAAGGTGTGTAAACCATTTCCCGCATTTTTAAGCATTTCTCTGGCATTAGGGATATTCTGAATTTCTTGCGAGAGGGTGAGCTGCCTCAGAGGGACCGTGTTCGTGCGGTGCACAGAGAAGCTCAGTATTACGCCATTGGGCCTCTTTTGGAAAGCCTGGAAGACACTCAGCCGCTTACCGGAGAGAAAGTGCGCCAGGCTTTTCTTGATCTTTTACCTTATTATAAAGGTAATATAAAATTATACATAAAAATAGCTAAAAGGGGGTTTCAGTTGATTTAACAATTGTCGCCTTTTCTTCCAGAAAACCTTGAGCGCATTGTGGAGATTGCAAAACATCGTGCCATGCAGCGGAAGGCTCGTTTCGCAAAACTGAAGATCTGTGTGTACAAGGAGGAGATGCCTATCACCCCTTATGAAAGACCTCTGTTCAATTCGCTGCGATTTGAGCGCTCGGAGAGCGAGGCCAAGCTGTTTGAGCACCATTGTGAGGTTGACGTGTCCTTCGGGCCCTGGGAGGCAGTGGCAGATGTTTATGACCTTCTACACTGCATAGTAAGCGACCTGGCAGAGCGCGGCATCTCTGCTGACCAGCAATGCATCGGCGTGTGTGACAAACACCTCATCAACCACTACTACTGCAAAAGGCCAATCTATGAGTTTAAAATCACCTGGTGGTGAAGGTGAGGTGTTTTCTTTTGCCAAGAACTGAGATGCGCAAATCTGAGCAAATGATGTTCGCTGCTGTCTACAGTTACGTGAAACCAGCAGGACCATAGAGTCCTACTCGAAACGAGTGGAAATAATGACAAGCTTTTGAATGAGATGGCTGTTATTGTGGCATTTGCTCTTTTTTTTCCTCATGAAACTGCAGTTTGCAACCCGAAATTTCTTTAATGGGCAGCTCTATTGATTCCTTAGTTTTTGTAAGTAATTTAGTTAGTTTGTTTAGAATAAACCCGGAATCGTTTCGTCCATTTGTAGTTCTACAGGGATTTTCTGGAATCGTCCTCAGAGGAAGTGAACTAATGTGAAACAGTGTTTTTTGTTTTAAATATGACATCTCTTTAGTATGTTTCTGTGTTAGATGTAATGAATGTATTAACAGTTTGATCAAAGAATCAGTCAACTGGACTCACATTCAGATATTGAAGTCATTGCTTGTGATGTATTTCTTAAGAAGGAAACCTTTTTTCACCTACAGTATTTTTAAAATGATTGTACCCTATGACATATATTCTGGTCCTATACCTTATTTGTGTCATGTTGCCAATAATGAACACCTTAGATCATGCAATCTTTAACAAGAATACAAAGGTCTTACAAACTGTACAAACATACAGTTGACGTCAAAAGTTTACATACACCTTGCAGAATCTGCAAAATGTTAATTATTTTAGCAAATTAAGAGGAATCATACATAATGCATGCTATTTTTATTTAGTACTGACCTGAATAAGATATTTCACGTAAAAGACGTTTACATATAGTCCACAAGATAAATGTTAAAATAGTTGAATTTATAAAAATGACTGAAGTTTACATACACTTGATTCTTAATACTGTGTTGTTACCTGAATGATCCAGGGTTTGTTGTTCAGGAATGATTACCTGAACACTGCCTGCTGTTCTTCAAAAAATCCTTTAGGTACAACAAATTGTTTGGTTTTTCAGCATTTTGTGTATTTGAACCCTTTCCAACAATGACTGTATGATTTTGAGATCTATCTTTTCACACTGAGGACAACAGATGGGCTCATATGTAACTATTACATAAGGTTCAAATGCTCACTGATGCTCCAGAAGGAAACACAATGCATTAAGAGCTGGGGGGTGAAAACATTTTGAATATCAGGGTAATTTTTTATTTATTTTGTCTTCTGGAAAACATGTAAGTATCTTCTGTAGCTTCTGAAGGGCAGTACTAAATGAAAAAAAAAAAATTCTTAGGCAAAAAAAGAAAAAATTACAAATCTTCATTCTGTTCACCCCCAGCTCTAAATGCATCATGTTTATTCTGGAGCATCAGTGAGCACTTGAACCTTATGTAATAGTTGCATGAGTCCCTCAGTTGTCCTCAGAGTGAAAAGATGAATCTCAGAATCATGCAGTCATTGTTGGAAAGGGTTCAAATACACAAAAATGCTGGAAAACCAAAGAATATGTGGGATTTTTCTGAAGAACAGCAGGCAGTTTAAGAGTTCAAGACCAACAAGGGACTCATAAACAACTATCACTAAAAAAACACAGCTGTGGATCATTCAGGTAACAATAATACAGTATTAAGAATCTTGTGTATGTAAACTTTTGAACAGGGTCGTTTTTTATAAATTCAATTACTATTTTCTCTTGTGGACTATATGTAAACATCTTTTATCTGAAATATCTTATTCAGGTCAGTACTAAATAAAAAAATAACATGCATTTTTTATAATCCCTCTTATTTTGGTAAAGGTGTAGGTATACCTTTGACGTCAACTGTATTTACAGCCACTGAAAGCTGCACATAAAGCCTTCGAAAGTAACCACACATCACTAGGAAAGCATAAAAGTTTTGATTTATGTTAAAGGAGAGCCCAAAACAGTTACTTTTTATTTTTTTTTAGAATAAGTTTATGTACTACATTAAATATGTCCTGAATATGAGTATATTTAAAATGATACTAAAAGACTGTTAGCCACTTTACTGCAGGTTAGATTGCCTATTTTGCTACTTTGACACTTTATGAAGTTATTTTCTGCTGCCAATAGCATTCCTCCATGCTTTCAATTGCCATATCCCTCAACAACTGCATATGATTTAGCACCATTTGTTATTTTAGTCATCTGCAACCTTGTCTCTCATTAGCTCGCTGTGAGAGCTGTGAAAGCCACATGAAGTTGCATGAGCTCTCTTGTGTTTTGGCAGCAGAATATTTAAAACCAGTTCAAATGCTTTTGATAATCCTTACTGGGATTTTTTTTCAGTCTTGCCCAGTTCACTTTATGTTGCTCAAGTTTGAACCAATGCATATCTGTTCTCTGTTGTACATTTGAGGTGAATACTGTTGTTTGTATTGCATTGTGCTGATAATAAACCATATATTTTGCAATTTATTAAGAGCACATTCTTTTAATCAAACATCCATTTAAACGTCCAGATTTATTAGACTGAACAACAAAAATACAAAAGATGAGGAATGCGCGGCATTTGTCACGGAGAATGTTGACATTCCAAGCTCAGCCCATCTTTAGCCCCGCCCACACAACCCATACACCAGTCGCAAGGATATGATGTAATTGTGACCCTGGAGAAGAGACCGCTGACAAGGTATCTGTCGCTGTCCGGTAGATTAACATTTAATACTAAAACCTGCTGTTCTTTGTAAATGTTTTGTTTAATATCGTTTTAGACTACTAATACATAATTATCTTATGTCTTGCTGACAACGAGTTGCGTTTGTTTTTAACCACGTAGCTGTTTTGCTAGCTTGACGTGTCTGTCTGCGGCGGATTGAATGACATTCTATCTATGTTATTCTATGTTATTTTCAGTCGATAATGTTTTTCTAGGTTACTTTTAAACCCTCTCTTAGACATTTAGTGAATGTTTAAGCTCCAACATAGAGATACCGAAAGATTTTAGTTTGTGACGTGATGTCATAAGTGTTAAAATCTGTTGATCAGATTGTTTGCGATTTGTCTTCATTGAAACTATAAAGACACAAGATCAAACACGTTTGAACTACTCACTTTTTTATTTCGATTGAGATTTAATGCGTCATTTGTTGTCGCAGTATAATTTAGACAATAATTATGGTGATTTCAGCTTAATTGGGACATTTTCCCCAGTCATCTCAATGGCAAAAAGTGTCCCAAATATACCAGAATTCACCCCTGTGTAATTATTAAAACATGCTTTCGCAATTTTACTTGCCTTCAGTATGTGTATCTGATATTCACATAGTTTCATTTTCAGGTTCACTCAGAGTCTTTAAATGACTCCTCTTATCTCATTTAAATAGCAATCTTGACATCTTCTGCAAGAGTTGTATGTTTTTGCAGAGCACATTATGTAACCCAACTCCTGTTGTCTTGCAGCATGAGCTGCAGACCGGATATGCAAATTCAGATCACAATGTCAAACATGTTTCTTTACCTAGACAAAAAGGACACGATGAGTCAGCGATCAGAGCGACGGGGGATCCATGTGGACCAATCAGAACTGCTGTGTAAGAAAGGCTGCGGTTACTATGGAAATGCTGCGTGGCAGGGCCTGTGCTCCAAGTGCTGGAGGGAGGAGTACCAGAAAGCTCGGCAGAGGCAGATCCAAGAGGACTGGGCTCTGGCTGAGAAGTGAGTTCTGTTTCATTTTGTTAGATCACGCATTAAGTATTAAGCAAAAGAATCATTCTGTATCATTAAGGCATTCGTAAAGCAGAAATGATGTTCAGACCGACTAATGCTGTGCTTCCTGTCACAGGCTGCAGCGAGAAGAAGAGGCGGCTTATGTCAGCAGTCACAGTTCCTCTCAGACCCAGCCTCCGCAGTCCCACTCTCAGCCCTCTCTCGCCACCTTCTCCAAGTTTGAGGAGAAGAAAACCAACGAGAAGACTCGTAAGGTCACCACCGTAAAGAAGTTCTTCAGCCCTTCTTCTCGCACGGCCCCTAAAAAAGGTACGAGGAACGTGTGATTAAAGCGATACGAGTGTGATTTTGTGTTGTTTTTGCAGTGGGATGAGTCCAGGGCTGGATGAGTTCTCATTCATCTGCTACTAACAAAATGGTTGAACAAGTGAAAACTGATTTGGTGGAGCTACACAGGCGTGTCAGGGCTGTAGATTTTCCCTGCGTCGCCACTTTCCCCCTCAGAGCCTAAAATAGAAAATCACACATAGTTTTGCTTATGGATTTCTTTTGGAAATCATGCTTGTTTCATATGCAAATGACCACCCTCATTGTCATACATAGTCCCAGTTTGATTTTACCACGTCATTTTCATGGCATCTCTCTGATAAAGCCTTAAAGGAGAAGTTCACTTCCAGAACAAACATTTTCTGATAATTTATTCACCTCCTTGTCATCCAAGATGTTCATGTCTTTCTTGCATCAGTCATAAAGTACTTTTTTTTTATTATTGAGGAAAACATTTCAGGATTTCTTTTCGTATACTAGTGGACTTCAATGGTGCCCGCAAGTTTGATCTTCCAAAATGCAGTTTAAATGCAGCTTCAAAGGGCTCTAAACAGGCCATTTTCTGAACAAATTGACAATTTATATACTTTTTAACCTCAAATGCTCATCTTGTCTAGCTCTGCGTGAACTCTGTTGAAAAACTCCCATCTCATTTTCTTCTTCAACTTAAATCGAAGCTGCATTTAAACTGCATTTTGGAAGTTCAAACTCACGGGCACCATAGAAGTCCACTATACGGAGAGAAATCCTGAAATGTTTTCCTCAGTAAACATAGTTTCATTATGACTGAAGAAAGAAAGACATATACATCTTGGATAACAAGGGGGTTAGTAAATGATCTGTATATTTTTGTTCTGGAAGTAAACTTCTTCTTTAAACTAACTGCATGCAACATAATTAATTAAAAGTTTTATTTTTAAATTAACATAAATAATTAAAAGGCTTTATCATTGAAACATCAAGTATAGACTGTTCAAAAGTTTAGTGGGATCAGTAAGATTTTTCATGTTTTTGAAAGAAATCTCTTATGCTTACCATAGTTGCATTTATTTGATCAAAGATTAATTTAAAAGCTTTTTAAATATATTTTAAAATGTCGTTTATGATGAAAAGCTGACACTTCAGCATCATTACTCCAGTTTTCAGTGATTCTTCAAAAATCATTCTAATATGCTGAAAGTTTAAATGAACAGCATTTATTTGAAATAGAAATCATTCACATGAATTTACTGTCACCTTTGATCAATTGAATGCATTCTTGCTGAGTAAAAGTGTTACTTTAATTTTACTGGCCCCCAACTTTTAAACAATAGCGTTAGTCATCCTTGCTTGATTTGATACAGTTCTATATTCATTTGCTATCACATGATTTTATCATTTGTCTATCATGTTTTTTAAGATGATTTTATTTGCACAAGTGATCCACCCTTCATCTCTCAGTTTGTTTCCTTCATCTCGTTGCTGTTCTGCCGTTCTGTCTGATCTCCTCCCCACCTCTCCCACATTTTTCACTCTCTCTCTCTTTTTTTTTTTTTTTTTTACTTTTACTTTTACTTTTTGTTCTTATCTGAACTGCCACAATTTTCATCCATTTCACCCCCTTTCGCCCATTTCCCCCTACCTACCCTGGGTGTTTTAGTCCCCCCTGAAAAAGAAAGCGAGAAACGAGAGAAAGAGAAAGAGGAGAAGTTGCAGGGCAGGAGGGAGAGCCATGGAGAAAACCTCCTGAGGGATCTGAAGGGCATTTTTACCCAACCCTGGGAGATGGCCTCCCCCACTGAAGGTAACAGACAGAGCCTGAAGGAAAATCTGGGGTTGTGAGAAGGGAACGTGGGTGGAGATTGCAGTGTTTGTCTTTTCTGAAGTGGACCACCGTGTGATTTGATGTTCTGTGTTGATGAGGTAACTGTCTAAAAGTGTCTGTACTAAAAGTATTTCAGAAAGTACAGCAACGTCTCCCTCAGCTGTTCTTTGTGACATACTGCCCTGATCCATAGCATAGTGTAGTGTGTATTTGTTTATTTCTCTATGTTGGTTGTGTGTGCGTCAAAATTGATTGAATTCACCCTACCATTTTTTTTCTCATGTTCACTGTCTCATTGTCATTCGTCCTCCTCTTTTTCTTATCAATCTGGTGGCAGCTCTGGTATCGAGGCTAAGAGGTGGGTATTAGTGCCACATCACTGTAGCCCTCCAGCATAAATCACAGAAAACAAACCAGTGCATCAGTGTTACATATGAGCTGCATGCATTCAGGCTGAAACCCTTCTAACGCTCCATTACTGTCAGTGGGGTGTTTAGAAAGACAGGAGCAACAGCGATTAGAACGTCTGTTTGTGTAGTGTTTAGCCAAAGCATGCTGGTACCAGAATTCTCTCTCAATTCATTCAGCTACACTATTACTGTCTTTGACTCTGATCTGATGTCAAAGGTGTTGGCATGGTAACAGATCAATATTTTAATAGAATGGCCTACTTCTGAGAAGGTTGTCATTTCTTTCTATGGGATGCAAGTCAACTTGTGAATACAGTTTAGGTCAAAGGTTTACATACACCTTGCCGAATCTGCAAGATGTTAATAATTTTACCAAAATAAGAGGGATCATACAAAATGCATGTTATTTTTTTAATTGGTACTGACCTGAATAAGATATTTCACATAAAGAACATTTACATATAGTCCACAAAACAAAATAATAGTTGAATTTATAAAAATGACCCTGATTCTTAATACTGTGTTGTTATGATCCACAGCTGTTTTTTTTTGTGATAGTTGTTCATCAAAAAGTCCCTTGTTTGTCCTGAACAGTTAAAAAACCTTCAGGTCCCACAAATTCTTTGGTTTTTCAGCATTTTTGTGTATTTTAACCCTTTCTAACAATGACTGTTTGATTTTGAGATCCATCTTTTCACACTGAGGACAACTGAGGGACTCATATGCAGCTATTACAGAAGGTTCGAATGCTTACTGATGCTTCAGAAGGAAACACGATGCATTAAGAGCTGGGGGTGAAAACTTTTTGAATTTGAAGATCAGGGTAAATGGAACTTATTTTGTCTTCTAGGAATAGTCTGGGAAACATGTAAGTATCTGTTGTACCTTTTGAAGGGCAGTACTAAATAGAAAAAAAAGATATTCAGGCAAAATAAGAAAATGTACACATCTTTATTTAGTTCAAAGGTTTTCACCCCCAACTCTTAAAGGGGTCATCGGATGCAAAACTATCTTTTACATGTTGCTTGAACATTAATGTGTGTTGGCAGTTTGTGTACACAACCACCCTTTTTTAATCTTTAAAAGTAATATCCCCTTTTTAAAATCAGGTCATTCTCAGCTTCTTGTCATTGTGATGAAACACAGTTGATTGACATGAGCGTCTTACCTTAGACCTGCCCTCACCGAGCTGAAACAGTCCGAATAAGATCGCCATTGTGTGACTCAGGTGCAGAGGAAGACTCTAATTGAGCGATTGAGCTGTTCTGTTGTTGGACGTAATAATGAACACAGCAGTCGTCATTTACTCCCGACATCTGAGCCGCTTAAGAGGAAGAGGACAATGTTACTTTCGTTTTTAAAAAGAAAGCACCGACCCCGATCCACATATGCGTCTATGTTCATGTGAGTCATTCGTGATGCAGCTTCACCCACAGCAGAAGTAAGTATAGGGGTTTTTTATGCATCTTTGCAAATGGCCTTTCTTAATAATGTGCTTGTTGGCAAGTTTCACTGATAAACGCAGCTAAATGTTGGAAAGGGTTCAAATACACAAAAATGCTGAAAAACCAAAGAATTTGTGGGACCTGAAGGATTTCTTTGAAGAACAGCGGGCAGTTTAACTGCTCAGGCCAAACAAGGGACTCATGAACAACTATCACTAAACAAAACAAAACAAAAACAGCTGTGGATCAGGTAATAAACCAGTATTAAGAATCAAGTGTAAATTTTTGAACAAGGTCATTTTTATAATTTCACTATTATCTTCTCTTGTGGACTATATGAAAGCAGCTTTTATCTGAAATATCTTATTCAGGTCAGTACTAAAAAAACGATGACATGCATTTTGTATGATGCCTCTTATTTTGATAAAATAATTAACATTTTGCAGATTCTGAAAGGTGTATGTAACATTTTGAGCTTAACTGTATATGATATGTAGCATTTTATGCTGTTTATTCAGTGGGTTCTTTCATTAATCTGTGCAGAATGTCATGTGTAATTTAGCCATTTTCACTAAACTAATTTATTGTTTGTAGAAGATTCAATTGTTGATGATAGGAAATTTCCTAATTTCACATGACATTGTGTGATGGAAAACTAACTGCTGAATTTCCATTCTCATCCGATCTGTTTTAATATCCTCTTTACAGTATGTTCATACAGCCTGTTTGTAAACATTGTGCGCTTATTTGTGTTCCTTAGAGAGCCACGAAGGAAAAACGCCCAGTCCCTCCATTACCCGTCAGTCCAGCATTGAGACTGATCACGTGTCACGAGACTTTGTGGAGTTTCTCAAGACCTTACACAAGCCTGGCAGAGAGATCCACAAGCAGAGCCGTGGTTTCATAGAGAGCATGGGAAATAAAAAGGTGGGGACTAGGGTAATGTGTCCACATCAACTTTTGGATGTTAACCATATAAGTAAACACATTCTTTTGTTTTTGTTCTTATTTGAAGGATCTCAGTGCTGAGGAGCTGTCTGAATGCGTGCAGGACTTCTATCAGAGCATGTCTGACCGACTCTTAAATCATTTTAAAGGTAAAATTCATGCTTCGGAGAAACTTGGTGGCACTGAATTAAAAAGTCAAAAAGGCTCAGATAGTTTGAATCATTTAAATGAGTGGATACTGAATCAGTTTCACCTGCTGATTGGATGTTTTGTTTTAATGGTATATAAAAAATTGTTTTGTATGTATTTGGGCACAATTATTAGGAGGCAGAAGTAGTTGGGAAACAGGGGTATCTACAAAATAAAACCCTTTTTTTAAATAAAATGTAAAAAAAATGATCTTAGTTAGAATTAATAGACTTAATTTCAATTAACGAGAAAAATATCTTATAGTTTTAGATAACAATAACAACACACTGGCAAATCCAGTACATCCAGCTACCATGTCTGCTAATCATCTAGGAAACTTGTTGTTCCAGCACGGTGATGTGGGAGTGGTGTTATGTAACAAACTGATTTCATGTTTGTTTGTAAGGCTGAAGTATGTGAGGTATCTAAAGGATTTGTATTGTATATGAGTAGAAGCAGCCGTCCTCTGTAGAATGTTATGATCAGACCATAATGATTATTTACATTTTTGTACATTTACATTAACTTTTTATAGTTTACGCTTGTTTGCCAGAAGCCAGATGAATTCTGCAAATATAAACCTCAGTGGGTTCTTCTTTCCACAGGCTCCTCTGAGAAAGTGGACAGGGTAATGGACCAAGTGGAAAAATACATCATGACTCGACTCTACAAGAGCGTCTTCTGTCCAGAGACCTCGGATGATGAGAAAAAAGACCTGGCTACCCAACACAGGATTCGGTCAGCCGGTGTTTTAGCATTGTTTATGTGCTATTATAGTATTTTAGCCTGGGTGTCCCCATGCTGCCTTCCGCGCAGGAAGTCATAACGTGGTCTGGCGTTAGCCAGGCTAATAGTATTTATTAATACTTGAAATTAGGTTTTATTTGATTTTTTTAATGTATATTTCTCTTTATTTTTACTTCAATGTTAGTTTTAGTCATTTCAGTACCTTAGCTTAAAAGGGATAGTTTTGCCACGTACAAGGCCCAGAAAGGTATAAGGACATGGTTAAAATAGTCCATGTGACATCAGTGGTTCAACTTCTAATAAAATAGTCATTTTTGTTTTCTTTGCACACAAAAAATGTTTTCATAGCTTCTTAAAATTACGGTTGAACCACTGATTTGGTTCTGTAATTAATGACAGAATTGTCATTTTTGAGTTAATTATCCCTTTAAACTTATTTCAGTTAGTTACTAAAATAGTATTTTTTTTTTAAGTTTTACTTTTAATTTTGATATATTTTATACATGAAAATTACTTATATAAGTATTTATGTATTTATTTTTTGCTAATTTTTTATTTTTTAGCCCTTCACCTTTAAAATCTGCAGTCCTGATTTATTTGTTAAATAATGTTTTTCCAGGGCCTTACACTGGGTAACCATCCAGATGTTGTGTGTTCCTGTGGACGAGGAGATCCCTGAAGTCTCTGATAGTGTAGTCAAAGCTATCACCGGTAAGTCTGCAAGGATAGTATTACATTTTCTTTTAGTTTTTTCTTTCATCAAGATACAAGATTTTTTAAATTCTTATTTTGTCTACCTCAGATATCATTGAGATGGACTCCAAGCGTGTGCCCAGGGATAAACTGGCCTGCATCACCAGTTGCAGCAAGCATATCTTCAATGCCATCAGGGTCACTAAGAACGAACCAGCTTCTGCAGATGACTTCCTACCCACCCTCATCTATATTGTGTTGAAGGCCAACCCGCCACGGCTGCAGTCCAACATCCAATACATAACACGCTTCTGCAACCCTTCAAGGCTCATGACCGGAGAGGACGGATACTACTTCACCAACCTGGTGGGTCCACACATAATTTAGAGTGGCTCAAAAATAGGGATGTAGCGATATTATCATTTTTATCAATATTGTGATATCGTGATAGTTATCTTGATATTATTGTTGGTCACATGATGATATGAAACGATAGGTCTTTTGGGCAAAAAGTGTAATATTAAAATATATTTAAACTTTATTCTAAAATAAAAGGCCATTGAGCCATTATGCTTTTGACAGTATCCGTCAAACAAACTAAATGCACTGAACTAATTTACTGCATGTACTGTAAGTTTAGCACACATTTGAGAACGCAACGGCCACCAATTATGTATTATTTTCACGGCAGATGATTTCACTAGATTTGTAGTGAGATGCAAGTTTGTAAGCCTGTTTTCACTGAAGCTGGAGTTTTCCTTTAAAATAAAAGCTCTATTGCTGTTTCCGTCAAAATAAAAGCTTAAAAGTGCAGTATGAATTGCTGACAGTTAGCGGTTTAAATGACTAACGTTACTGTAGTCCAAATTCAAAATATAATATCTTTTTCAAGTGTAGAAATTAGGAAAGAAGTTTTGGAATTTCCTTACTGTAGTGTAAAGCAAAAATAATATACATATCATTTATTTATTTTTTATTTATTTTGCAATAAATTCACAAGTCAATTTACTGACTTTTTTCAGATTTTTTTTTTTTTAGTTAAGAACATGGGTTGGAGCTCTTAACTTTGAATTCTCAAAGTGCATTAGATAAAAAAAAAGTACATTTTAAAGTTAAATTATTCTAAGTCACTGAAGGAGTTTCTCAGCATATTTGCACTCAATATTCAGGGGCTTTAAATTTGGAGCCAGTTGGCAAATGTCAATACCTATTTCCGTTTAGTCTAGTGTAATCTTTTAGATTCACCTATTTTCTTTGTCCTTTTTCATGTTTTCTCTATCTCAACCATCTTCATCACATGTTCCCTGCAGTGCTGTGCCGTTGCCTTCATAGAGAAGCTGGACGCCCAGTCGTTGAATCTCAGCCCTGAGGACTTTGAGCGCTACATGTCCGGTCAGGCTTCCCCTCGAAGGCAAGACGATCCCGCAGCCTGGCCCCAGAGCGGCTCCCGTGTCAACCCAGCACTTAGCCAGATCCATCAGAACCTTAAGCTCTTATCCAACCTCGACAAACGTCAGCAGCAGGTCATCGAGGGGGCGCAGAACCTGCAGACCGAACTGGCAGAATGGCAAGACAGCGTGGCCCGCGAGGTGCAGGAAATCCTGGAGCGATACCCGCTTGAGATCAAACCACGAGCGTCCGCGATCGATGCCGAGAACGTAGAGAACGACAGACTGCCACCTCCCCTTCAGCCACAAGTGTTTGCGGGTTAGCGAAGTGGAGTGAAAGTCGTTCATGGTCGTAGCAAGACGGGTAAAGCATTTTTAAATGCAAAGGCTGCTCTTGTCCAAGTTCTCCACTCCTTTTCTACCTGTGTTTGGGATGAGATGGCTGTTACCATTCCATTTGCCTTTTAAATTTGCTTACACAGTCCCCCATCTTATTCTTTCTGCAAACATATTCTTATCTGACTACATTTGCGCAGCTGATTCGTATAGGACGAGGCAGAGTTTGTGAAACTAAATAAGCATTCTAACCTCTGTCAGTAGTTTGATCTACCTTAACACGAGTTTTTTTAAAATTACTGAATCAAATAGCTGCTAATACGTCCTCTTAATGTGATTGCAGTTTTTATGTGATCATACACCACATATCAGCGTTTTTCTGTAAATAAGTCATGTCCACTGTAGGGTGTTTCATCCCTATGTCTTAGTGTGTATTTCTCCTGGATGATCATTTTATGGATTACATAGGAAATTTAACGTTGAAACCCATGCAGATTTTATGCTTTGAAAGGAATTTTGGTATATTATAAAAGGAATATAGTTATAAAGCTGTGCATTTACTCACCTAAAGTTATGCAATTCTGTCATGGTGATCACAGGTTGTTCACACTTGGAGTCCTTCTCTTTCCAAGATAGGGATGACTTTAATATGTTGCATTTGATGTTGTCAGCATTACACAAACCCAATTTAAATGTGATCGAGTTGTAAATTCAATACTGCCCCTGCTGTAACTGTAACAGGTACTTAGCGAAACACTATATTCATTTGAAAATAATTTCAATCACAGTAATGATTTTGGTTTATGACTGTGTGATATTTTAACTGAACTGCTTTATTTATGATGTAAATATAACTTGAGGTGTGTTATTGGGTGTGTGAATCATTATTTATCTTTCTGGAGCAGGAGAATAAATCAGCAAAGCACAATGCTGACATCTGATGGTCAGCAGAGAAACCCAATGGCCTACAACATTTAGAAAACCATGTGCTTTTTGTTTCTTTTTGTTTTGAAGCATACTAAAAATGTGTATGAAGTCCAGTACTGCATTCTCAATGCATAACTGTTTACTTAGAGTTGATAGGTGAGGGCATGCTGTGCAGAAGTCAGTCTGCTAACTCCAATATCTCTGAAATGAGTTGAATTGCGTCTCATTGGGTATAGCCTGAATGTAACTGTTTAATTTGCACATGTTCATATGGGACTTTGAAAATGGCTCATTTAATGAGCCATCAGATCCATAACAGATCCACAGCCCCACCAAACCTGAGTGTCGTACGATGGTTCCTCTGTACCTGTAGGCCTCCAGAGATTCTCAGTATAGAATATAGGTCAGTGTCTCTCAGGAGAGTTAAGATGCTCCACAAGTGAGATCTTGATTTACTAAGCAAGTACTTTACATTTGCATTCATTACTTAGTCAGTATGTAACATTAATTTTTGGTTGGTTATTTTAGGCTTTGATATAGTTTGTGTTATGAGATTTTGGATTAGTATCATTTGACAAAAATGCCATATTTGTGGCACATTACCTACTTTTCATTCACTACAAACAAATAGTGTCAATTTGACATAAAATACTTAAATTGGACCTAAAATAACTACTAAGTATTTAGTTACAAAAAACAGTTAAAACTGATAACAATCAAAACTGAATAGTCATGAATTAAATATTTGATGTTGGCGCTTTTAAATAGGCGTGTCACGACGCTAAATGACCCGCCCACTCGAAATGCTTATTCGTGATTGGTTCATTCTAACTCGCTCGGGTACCAACAGCGAATGCGATTGGTGGATACGGTTTCCCATGGTGACTGACACGGTCTCCCATGGTGACTGACATTGACATATAGGCGCTACATTCACTGCTTGCTGCTGCTAGTCCATAAACAAGCAGTTTGATGCTACAGTGCCTGTTTATACAACACTAAACTAATAGCGTTTGATGTAGACAGTCGGAGTGACGGATTCGAGGGCGACACTAAAAGGTAAATGCATTTTAATAGATACAGAAGGCATTTCTGTGTGGTGGTGAACTGAGTTTTGAGCAAAGCCCCCTAGCTAGCTTGCTAAATGCTAACCTCTACAGTGCTACATCACCTGCTGGTATATTTACTGTGTATTTGCAATAATGTTTTTATTTTAACGTTACGTCAGTCGTCTTATGCTCTTTGTAGTGGCATTGAATTTTAAGCTCGGGAGTAAATATGTTGTCGGATGTGCTCAAATATTGTCCCTGCAGACATATTTAATAGATGACAGCGTTTGTTATTGGGCGAACTGGTCGTTCGGACTATTTATGGATTGTTTGGTTGGCAAGTCAGTTGTCTGTGAACGTTAACCATTGATATCATGTATTTGATACCGTTATGTGCTTTATAAAACATTGAAGGCCTTCAACAGATGCTGGCAGATGTATCCTGCAGCATTTTTGGCAGTTCATTCAGTATTGCGTGTTTGTTTAATCATGTGTTTTGAGCTTTTATGATTTTGGCAGTCATATAAACTTATACAGCTGAATGTCTTTTGTCACTTGTCACATCAGCTCTGAGTTGCCAGACTTATTTATAGGAATCTACTGTAGACTGTCCTTCAGTAGACCGCTGGACTGTGTGCATGATACTGCTGAAATGTGAGCATCTCAATGGTGTCTACTCTCTGTTTTTGCTGCAGTGAAAGCACCAGGATTCTCTCATCAGGTATATTTGACTGTCAGAAGTAAAACTGGCTGAGATGGATGAGCAGAGTGTTGAGGTATGTTTACAGTGTGATGTGTATGTGTACGTTTTAGGATTTATGCAGGCATCAAGTTACCTTTTGTTTATAGACAAAATCATGGAACATTACTTTTAACCTTGACCCAAACAGGAAAAGTCATTATTTGCTCCTGCTCATGTCATTCAAATGCAGTGTTGAGTACGTAATCGGATTACTTTTTCAAGTAACTATTAAAGTAACGCATTACTTTTAAATTTACAATTAAATATTTGAGTTTTGAAATAAGTATTGTAAGTTACTTTTGTCTTCTTATTTATTCACTGACAGCTCCTCTGTTCATGTTGAGAGAAGTTGGGAGTATGTGCAAAGTCTGAGCACTTCCTTCTGTCTAAAGCTTATTAAGGGCCTTTACAGTTGCCAAAAATATACAGTGATGGCCAAAATTATTAAAACACTAGTATTTTCAGCAGCTAAAAATGTTTTTAAGTCGGTTGTCTCTATCTTTTTTGCTGTAGTGTGTCAGTAGAAAATATAAGTTTACATATCCATGCATTTATTTTGCCTTTTAATTGTAATAATTCAGTGATTTTTTTTTTTTTTTTTTGCACAAGAAGTCTGACAACAGCCAGCCAGTGCTCAACACAGAGATCTGATCTCATCATCATCCAGTCTGTCTGGAATGACATGAAGAAACAAAATAAACTGAGACAGACTAAATCCAGAACAACTGTGGCAGTGTCTTCAAGCTGCTTCAAGAGCCCTAACTGCAAAGCTACCTGAAAAACTTTGCGCAACTGCAAAAAAAGTTGGTTTAAACACATAGGATGATCACACCA
The DNA here is from genome assembly GCF_049309525.1 of Garra rufa. Lineage (NCBI taxonomy): Eukaryota > Metazoa > Chordata > Actinopteri > Cypriniformes > Cyprinidae > Garra > Garra rufa. Next base: position 15,071,567 of record NC_133383.1, read on the forward strand.
AATGTTGATTTAAATTAGTCAATAGAAGTTAAAGGAGTATTTCACTTCCAGAACAAAAATGTACAGATAATGTACTCACACCTTGTCATCCAAGATGTTTGTGTCTTTCTTTCTTCAGTTGTAAAGAAATTGTTTTTTAGGATTTCTCTCCTATGGTGCCCCCGAGATGGAACTTCCAAAATGCAGTTTAAATACAGCTTCAAAGGGCTCTAATCGATCCCAGCCAAGGAAGAAGGATCTCATCCAGCAAAACGATTAGATATTTTCTGAAAATAATTACAATTTATATACTTTTTAACCGCAAACGCTCATCTTGTCTAGCTCTGCATGAACTGTGTGTATTTCTGTTTATGACAGGGTAAGTCGAAAAACTCCCACCTCATTTTCTCCAACTTCAAAAGCGCCCTACAATGCTGCAGAAGTATCGACCCAGTGTTTATAAAGTGAACATGCAAAGAAGGTCAAACACCCTTTACAAAAAAAAAGTAAAACAATGATGTAGGCCGATTTTAAAATTGGAGGAGAAAATGAGATGGGAGTTTTTTGACATACCCTAACTGTCATAAACAGGAATACACACAGTTCACACAGATCTAGGCCAAGATGAGCGTTTGTGGTTAAAAAGTATATCAATTGTAATTTTTTTTTTTTTTTTAATGAAAATAACTGATCGTTTTGCTAGATAGGAACCTTCTTCCTCAGCTGGGATCGTTTAGAGCAGTGTTTCTCAACTCCAGTCCTCGGGACCCACTGCTCTGCACATTTTGTATGTCTTCCTCATTTAAGGCACCTGATTTTGATCATCAGCTCATTAGTAGAAAGATTCATGAACTGAACTGAGTGTGTCAGACTCAGAAACATACAAAATGTGCAGAGCAGTGGGTCCCGAGGACTGGAGTTGAGAAACACTGGTTTAGAGCACCATACATGCCCCAGTGGATATCCATTATATGAAGAGAAATCCTGAAATGTTTTCCTCAAGAAACATAATTTCTTTTTGACTGAAGAAAGAAAGACATGAACATCTTGGATGACAAGGAAGGGAGTGTTTTATCTGTAAATGTTTGTTCTGAAAGTGAACTACTACTTTAATTGATAAAGAAAATCTATTTATGACATTATTTTTGACAGCATCTTCATTTTACAACATTTTTACCCAAGTGCATAACATTTTTAACAGTCCTGTAGCTTTGCAGGTAGGTTTCTTGAAGCATCTTGAAGACGTTGCCACAGTTCTTCTGGATTTTAGTCTGTCTCAGTTTATTTTGTTTCTTCATGTCATTCCGGACAGACTAGATGAAGATGATCAGATCTCTGTATGGAGCACTGGCTGTTGTCCGACTCTTTTTGTTGTGCAAACAGAAGTCTTACTGGATTATTACAATTGATGGCAAAATGAATGTTTGGAAATGTAAACTGATATTTTCTACTGACACACTACAGCAAAAGAAAGAAAAACCTGACTTATAACAATTTTTAATTGGTGAAAATAATAGTGTTCTAATAATTTTGGTCACAACTGTACCTTTGGGGTTTTCATTATTAAAAAAACATAAGCAAGCCCAGCCCAGGTGACAAAAAGTAACACAAAAATGTTACTTTTGTGATGCACTACTTTCCATTAAAAGTACTGCAATATTGTAATGCATTACTTTTAAAAGTAACTTTCCCCAACACTGTTCCAATATGAATAGCTTTCCTTTTTCCATGGAGCACAAAAGGTGAACTTATTAGAAATATCCTGAACACTCTTGTCATTATAATAAGAGATTCAAGACTCCCAAATAACAAAAAAAAAAAAAAAAGATTTTGAAAGTTCTTGGTGAGCTGTAAGATTTGTGCATTATATTACAAGCTTGAAGCACACAATAAAGTCCATAAGGGTTAATTAAGAGTTAATGAAGATAAAAAAGCTAATGGAGACAGAATTTTAATTTTGGACTGAACTGTCCTTTTAAAGAAAATATTCACCCGGAAATGAAAATTTGCTGAGAGTTTACTCACCTTCAGGATGTCCAAGATGTAGATGAGTTTGTTTCTTCATCAGAACAGATTTGGAGAAATTTAGCATTACATCACTTGCTCCCAAATGGATCATCTGCAGTGAGTGAGTGCCAGAATGAGAGTCCAAAAAGCTGATAAACCTAATAATTCACAAATACCACTCCAGTCCATCAATTATTGTGTTGTGATGTGAAAAGCTGCATATTTGAAACGAATCCATCAAGATGTTTGCAGACTGCTGCTTCCAGCTGAAGTTCTCTATCCATAATATTGCTTTCTCCAGTGAAAAAGGTATTTCTTCTGAACCAGGAGTGAAATATGCACAGATCACTAAAGATAAGTGCATTATTTTGTCCAGAAGTAATGCATTTAAGTTAAGTGTCGGATTTGTTAAACATGTAGATTTTCGCTTTGCAAGATTATTAATTCAAGATCATTAATTGATTGGCTGGAATTGTGTAGACTACTTGTGATGTTTTTATCAGCTATTTTGACTCCCTTTCTGACGGTACCCATTCACTACGTAGGATCCTTTGGTGAGCAAGTGATGTAATACTAAGGCTATGTTTACACTAGTGCGTTTTTCGTTTAAAAACACATAACTTTTGCTACAGTTACACCTGTCGTTTACACTACTCCGGCATTTTCTACCCTTGAAAACTCTGCAGACCCCTGCCCACATTCGCTCTGCAAAGCTTTGATGACTGTCTAAACAATAATATCATACTTATTATGAATGGTCATGTGACAAAACTGTTGTGTAGTGTGGACAGAGATCGTTTCTGAATCGTAGTGAAAACGCCAGTGTAGACAAGGATCATTTTAGTGTAAACGGGACATAAATTTCTCCAAATCTATTCCGATGAAGAAACTAGAAATTCTGCAAATTTATATTTTTGAGTAGAAGACTGTTCCTATATTTTGGGTGAACATTAACTGTTGGATTATAATGTATTGAATATCATTAGTCTCACTGATGACTGAGTAATGTGTTCATGTTTCAACTAACAAGAAACGCATTATATATAAAGTTGACAGAACTTTTCCTCAAATTTGTCTGAACTGCCTCTTGTGTCCCTCTTTAGAGTATAGCGGAAGTCTTCCGATGCTTCATTTGCATGGAAAAGCTGCGTGATGCTCGTCTCTGCCCTCACTGTTCCAAACTGTGCTGTTTCAGCTGCATACGGGTGAGCAAACACATGCATATGCCCTCATTAAAAGCACAATGATCATACTACACACAGCCTAGAGGTACTCAGTGTCTGTCTAATTAATCAACACTCCTCCCTGTGCTCTCTTTATTGTGTCAGCTTGACAGGACATGACTAAATATGGATGATTTGGTTTAATAAGATTTATAAAGCATTTCTATTTTTATTGTTATTATCACATTTCACTCCAAATCTGACAGACAGACAAACAGACTAGACTAGATTTCAGTTGTTTTTGCCAAACAACTTTAAGTAATGATCATCATACAGTAGATGTTTTTGAAGAGCTTTCCAAGTGCGCCATGTTGGGAAGAATCCAACTTATAAAATGCTTAAAATGTATTTTAATAATTGACCTCTTATTGATTTAGAGGATAAGCCAAGGTAGCATTTATAAATTAGTAAATTTTGTTCTTCTGCTTTGTTCTGTCCTGGCAGCGATGGCTGACTGAACAGAGAGCTCAATGTCCCCATTGTCGGTAAGTTCTGAGGTTCAACTTCAAATGATGTTTTGAGCTCTGACAGTCTTTGAAGTAAATCTAAAGGATTAGGTATTGATTTTTCTATTGTTAGAGTTCACAGAATGAGATCATTTCGGGGAAGCACTGATTAGTTACATTTAAGAAAACCGCATCCAAAAAAAACTTTAGACAACTGGACCAGTGCCACATCATATTTGGCAACAGAAACACACTTACATAATTGGCAAAGCAGCAAACCATAGCTTTATAATTAAAACACAAAAACTCCTTTATCTGGAGTGCTGGAACACATTCATCCCTAATCCCATGCTCACTTTTGGTTGATTATTTAAAAAAATGATATACAAACATTGAAGAAGCTTTATAAAATCGACTTTAATCCAGCTTGCAACATTACCCATCTTATGCCTCTATCTCCAAGTAATAATAACATATGTATACAGTCCTTTTAACTAATCCGACTTGGGTTGTATTCAGAGCTCCTCTTCAGCTGAGGGAACTGGTCAACTGTCGCTGGGCAGAGGAAGTAACTCAACAACTGGACACACTGCAGCTCTGCAACCTCACAAAACATGAGGAGAACGACAAAGACAAGTGAGCAATAGACTTATTCACAGTGAATATATAATACAGTCTTGTCATCCGAATGTTCATGTGATTCTTTCTTCAGTTGTAAAAAATAGTTTTTTGAGGAAAACCTTTCTGGGATCATTTACAACCATATTTGGAATCGTTTAAAGACGCATTTAAACTGCATTTTGGAAGTTCAAACTCGGGGCACCATAGAAGTTCACTATATGGAGAAAAATCCTGAGATATTTTCCTCAAAAAACAAATTCTTTACGACTTAAGAAAGAAAAAAACATGAACATTTTGGATGACAAGAGGGTTAGTACATTATCTGTACATTTTTGTTCTGGAATTGAACTGATCAAAAGTAACAGTAATGACTTATACATTATACTTATACTAACTATAATGTTAAAAATGTATATTCAAATATTTACACTGCCATTCAAAAGTTCAGTAAGATTTGTAATGATTTTAAAGAAGTCTCTTATGCTCATCAAGGCTGCATTTATTTGATCTAAAATGCAGAAAAAAAGACTTGTTACTAATATTGCGTAATATTACGTACGTGAATGTTCTGATGACGTATGTTGTCTGCGTGAACAGGGTGCGCAGAGGTATGCAAATACATATGTTGACTGGCAGGTAAGACAGCCTATCGTAATGTTCGGACCAAACATTTTGATTGGACAAACATTTCTTGGATTGGAATATATATAAATACATATAAATGCATTTCGACCACTTAACTTAATGATTGCTATCGGGATGTGAAGAGACTTTCAACCAGAATAACAAAAAATGTTTCTGAAGACAATCATCTATTGCTCCTTTAAGTGTCACACGATCCTTTAGAAATCATTCTAATATGCTAATTTATTATCAGAATTATCTATGTTGGCAACGATTGTGTTGCCAATTTTTTTTTTTTGGGAACCTGTGCTACTTTTTTTCAGGATTCTTTGATGAATAAGAAGTTAAAAAGCATTTATTCAAATTATAAATATTTTCTAACAAGTCTTAGCATTTTTATCAATTTAAAACGCTAGTTACGCATGTAACTGTGGTTCTGTGAATTCTGGATGAAATACTTTATACTTTACTTGGATGTATAAATACTTTGGATTATCGCAGCGCCAGCCAGATAGGTCGAGAGATTATACCAACAAAGTCATGTAGTGACGTATGCTGAGCTCTGGGGAGTTATAAGCCACAGTAACTCAGCACTCCGCCTCGGTACGCCTTTCTCACGCATTTCTCGTGCAGAGTTACGAAGAACTCTGGCGGTCATCCGGAATTCACAGAACCACAGTTACATGCGTAACTAGCGTTCTGTTTCATTCCTACTGACCGCCAGAGGCAGTATGAATACTTTGGATGACACATACCAACATAGTCATGAGGAATGCTACCCACCTGATGCAAAATTTACGGCTGCTCCTGAACAACCGCCGAACACACGGCATGATGAGCAGCAACGTTAACCTTATAAATCCTGGCAAACGTGCACGGAGAAACCCATGTAGCGGCAGTGCAGATGTCCGCCAAGGAAACTCCTCTAAAAGCCGCCCAAGATGTTGAGATGGCTCTAGTGGAATGACAAGTTAAACCTGAGGGCAATGGTTTTCTTGCTGTCTTGTAAGCTAGTATAATGGTCTCTACTACCCAGTTCGACAATCTCTGTTTAGACACTGGAGCACCTTTCTTCACACCCCCATAACAGACAAACAACTGGTCTGAACGTCTAAACTGAGCAGTAGTGTCTACATAACACCTCAAGGCCCGAACGGGACACAAAAGGTGAGCACTCGAATCAGACCCTGAAGTAGTCTGAAAAGAGGCCAGTTCAATGTTCTGATTTATGAACTGAGGAAGGAGGACTTTTGGAAGAAAAGAAGGATTGGGCCGTAAGACCACCGCGGAGTTATCTGGCAACCAACGCAAGCATAACTCACTAACAGAGAGCGCATGCAACTCACCAACTCGTTTTGCAGAAGCAACAGCCAACAAAAAAAAAACAGTTTTCAAGGATATCTATTTGATGTCACTGCTTTGCAAGGGCTCAAATTGGGATGAGCAAAGGAACGAAAGCACGAGTGGTAGATCCCATACCGGAAAATGAGGATTCCGAGCAGGTTTTAGACGGCGTGCACACTTTAGAAAACTGCAGACAAGCTTGTGAGATCCAAGAGAAGATCCCTCAACTGGAACATGATGTGCAGAAATCGCAGCAACATACACTTTCAATGTGGAAGCCGCTCTACCCTCTTCCAGTAAATGTTGAAGGAATCTCAAGACATTCCGGATGTCACATGTTGCAGGATTGAGCGCATGCTCCTCACACCATGCAGAGAAAAATTTCCAACGTGAAGCATAAATCTGCCACGTGGAAAAAGCTTTAGCATTGGAGATGGTGTTAATAACTGCAGGATCACAATGCTCCAGAAAAGGATTTATCCCAATGGCCATACCCAAAGCTGCAGACGAGCTGGGTCCGGGTGCCAGACGCTGGCCTCCAGCTGGGAGAGGAGGTCCTTTCTGGGGGGAAGCTGCCACGGAGTGCCTGTTAGAAGTCTCAGTAACAGTGGAAACCATGGTCTGGCAGGCCACCGTGGTGCCACAAGTAGCATTCTGTGCTTGCACAGAGAGATCCTGTGTAACATCTCCCATAACAGAGGAATTGGACGAAACGCATACAGTAGGCAGCTCGGCCATTCGTGAGACAGTGCATCCTGGCCCAAGGGACTGGAGACTTCGGTCTTTGCGAACCATAAGCGACAGTGAGTGGTCTTCTCTGAAGCAAAAAGATCCACCTCTGCCCTTCCAAACCGTAGCCAGATCTCCTGCACTACATCCGGATGAAGCCTCCATTCTCCTTGATCCAACCGATCCCTGGAAAGAGCATCTGCTGTCTGGTTGCATGCTCCTGATATATGAGCTGCCCTCAGTGAAGCGAGCCGCAGCTGGCACCATGTCAGAATCTCGTGAGTGAGCTGTAGAGACCTTCTGGACCTTGTGCCACCCTGGTGGTTCAGATGGAACACTGTTGAGGTATTGTTGGACCGAACAAGAACATGGCGGCCTGCCAGGACTGGCAAGAAATACTTTAGAGCCATGAACACTGCACATAGTTCCAGCATATTGATATGTTCTTTGGCCTGTGTAGGTGTCCATCGTCCACAAATACCTCTCCGATTCCATGTTGCCCCCCAGCCTATGAGGGAAGCATCAGTCGTGACTAACTCCCGTCGAGAGGGAACCACACCCAGGGGCACTCCTGCCTTCAGAAACTCCACCTGTCTCCACCGCCTCAACGCACGTATGCAACTGTGAGAAATTACAATCAGCCGATGGAGATGTCGGGTGGGACTGAGTTGTAAGCTGTTGTTCCATAACTGGAGTGGTCTGAGGTGAACTAAACGGAGGGGAATCACCACTGTAGCAGCCGTTAACATCCCTATTAGTCGCAGAACCATCCGGTAATGCAGAGACACACCTGGCCGAAAGTGAGCCAAAGAGTTGCAGGATGTTTGTCACCCGTTCCTGAGACAGGGAGGCAGACATTAGGCGGGAATTCAGAGTCATTCCTATGAACATAGTGGTCTGTGCTGGAATGAGACAACTCTTTTTCTCGTTCACAGAAAAACCCAACTTCTGCACATGCCTCAAAAGCTGTTTGGAGTCTTGCATAGCCTGCTGTCTTGTGGGGGAACAAAGCAGCCAGTCGTCCAGATAAGGCAGAATATGCATGCCTCTCATCCAAACAGGTGATAGAGCTGCGCTCACACACCTTGTGAAGACGCGGGGAGCGAGAGAGAGGCCAAAAGGAAGAACCTTGAACTGGTAGGCTTGATTCTGGAAACTGAAACGCAGAAACTTTCTGTGATGAACAGCAATTGGTACATGAAAGTATGCATCTTTCAGGTCGACAATCACAAACCAATCGTCTGCTGCCACAGACCGAAGAACGTTGGCTGTGCGCAGCATTCGAAAACGAAGGACCTTCAGGAACAAATTCAGATGCCTCAAATCGAGAATTGGGCGAAACCCACCGCCCTTTTCTGGAACAAGAAAATACGTCGAATAGAACCCGTCTCCCTGAACGAGGGGATGAACTTTTTCTATGGCTCCCTTCTCTAACAGTGAAAGAATTTCCAGAGAGAGAGCCATCGAACGAACTGTGTCTCTGACAACAGTTGGAACAATTCTTGAAAATTTGGGAGGCCGGCGTCGAAACTGTAGAGTATAACCCCTGCTTAGAGTTGACAAGACCCAGGGGTCTGCTGTGTTGGTCTTCCAGTACTCCAGCTGTTCCACCGGCCTGAACGTCTCAGGTTTTATGTATGCGACCTTTAGTGGTTGTGGGGGGATGCTGACGGGGTCCTCCCGGCAACTGTCACTGAGGTGGCCGAGAAACTCTTGCGTCTTCGATAAGACGAGGCCTCTGATGGGGCTGTGACTGAAGTGCAGCATTATTGGCGGAAACGCTGGTCCATTGCAGCATAGCGATGACGATTCTGAACTGCTGGCATCTTAAAAGTAGGGTTGCCCTGCACCTGCGTTAGTTGGCGAGTGGCCTCAGACAGCTTCACCCTCTTTTCCAACAGCTCTGGAACATTCGGCCCAAAAAGATACCCAGGAACAAAAGGAAGATCTCTTAAGGTCTTCTTGCAATCCTCAGGTAGCCGTGCTTGGGCAAGCCACACTTGGCGGCGGGCTGCCAAAAGTGTGGCTGTAAGGTTACCCAGCTCACAGGTCACATGGCCCATAGCCAAAAGAGCCGTTTGCAGGAACTGTGGAATGGAAGGATCGACATTTGCTGGTTCCAGAGTGCTGGTGGGGGCAAGAAGCAATTGGCAGATTGTGTTTTCTGTACGAGTTACGTAGGCCACAGACTCATACGCCTTCTTTACTAATGAATCTGTGCGACCACATTGCGCACTGGGACATCGCACATTCCCCCGTAAAGCCTCGTCAGGAGATACCACCAAGGCAGCAACAGGCTGCTCTATTTCTGGAGCACGACCCATCCCGATAGAATCAGCTTCAGCCATAGATGCTAGAATCCTAGCAATTTTTGAGCGCCGCTTAGGAGGACCAGATCCTGTGAGAGCATTTGAAAATTCTGCCACAAAATCTTTACATAGTGGCATGGCAAAAGAAGTCGCAGCCGTGGGCTGTCTGAAAAAAATGTTGGTTTGAGCAGATTGGGCAGGTGACTCATCGAGTCCCAGACGAGCAATTGCCATTCGGAGCACAGCTAAAGTATTGTCAGAAGAAGACTGTATCTGTCCAGATGACTGAACTGACCCCTCATTAGACCCCTCTGCTGTTGGATGACCAGTGAAAACATCCTGAGGTAAGGGTTGCACAACAACATCCACAGTGCCCCTATGATCATTAAAAAATGAATCTGAAGCACTTGTAGAGAGCACATCCAAGTCAGAAAAACAAGGAGAATCAAATTCCTCCCCAGCTCCTTGATTTTGGACATTCTCATCCTCCTGTGAAGACTTCACAAGAGCAGCACATGTGACAGGTTGAAGTGAATGAAGCAGGCGTTTCAGTTCAGCCATTTCTGAAGAAAGCACAGAAACCGTCTTAGAAACGTCCTGTGTTTCTTGGAGCGCGGAGGGTTTACATCTAACTGCCCAAGTTTCACTGTTGAATTATGATCTAACTCAGCCAGACGGAGCCGTCGTTCCGACATGGGTTAGAGACTGCAGTGCAAACACGGGTCCGTGAGAGCCTCTTTCAAATGTTGAACACCCAAACACGACGGGCAGATTTCATGGCCGTCGTCCGGGAGAAGACTATTAGGGCACAGCTTACAAGTCAATGGAAAACCAGTGGCAATCGAGCTGTGAGCCATAGCTTCTTACTATTAACACCCTCGGATGGCACCGTAAGGTCAAGCGGAGAGATGGTAATCTAAGTTAGACTGAAAGCTCAAGAAAAAAAGCGATTCCTCCGGATAAAACCGACAGATAATGTCAACAAAAAAAAACTTGTGAAGAGAAAAAATATATAACTAAATGGCCGATGGATTGAACCAAGGGCAGTGTATAAACTAAAATTCAAGGAACAACAACACTCGAAACAATGGAACATATAATGATTATGTTAACGGTAGACCGCTAACTTATAGGCGCGGATAACACCAGTCACCGGATTGCACCGAGAGACACAGGGTGTTACCGACAAAACAAACAGAAAAATAATTAAAAACTCACCAAAAGTGCTGCTGAAGAATTCCAAATCCTTTGAAAATGCGTAGAAGTATGCTGAGACAGCTTGTGAGGACAATATCTCGCGGCTCTTGTAAGCTGCACTTGACAGCGCAAATCACTTAACTAAGAACCACCTTATCTCAATCAGGCGAGAAAGCGAAAGAGGCGGAGTGCTGAGTTACTGTGTCTTATAACTCCCCAGAGCTCAGCATACGTCACTACGTGACTTTGTTGGTATAATCTCTCGACCTATCTGGCTGGCGCTGCGATAATCCAAAGTATTCATACTGCCTCTGGCGGTCAGTAGGAATGAAACAGAACATCCTTGCTGAATAAACCTATTAATTTCTTTAAAAAAAAGTAAAAGAATAAAAAAATTACCGTCCTTAAACTTTTCAACGGTACGTATATTGATAGAAAAGATTCCTATTTTAAATAAATGCTCTTCTTTTTAACATTAATTCATCAAAGAATCCTAAAAAAAGTATCACAGGTTCCAAAAAAAAAAACTGTTTCCAGCACTGACAATAAATCAGCATATTAAAGTGATTTCTGAAGGATCGCGTGACACTGAAGACTGGAGTAATGATGCTGGAAATTCAGCTTTGATCACAGGAATAAATTAGACTTTAATGTATATTAAAATAGATAACTGTTATTCTACATCGTAATATATTTCACAATATTAAAAAAAAAAAAATTCTGTATTTTTGAAATGCAGCCTTGATAAGCATAAGAAACTTAAAAAAAAACAAAAAAAACATTAAAAATCTTTCTGATTCCAAACTTTTAAATGTCAGTGTATTTATTTTTATTATTTTTTTTTTAACTTTGTTCATCAGAGAATTTCTACAGAAATATTAGGCAGCACAAATGTCCATTCATGCTAAATAAATAGGCATGTTAAAATGTTTTCTTAAAAAAAAAAAAAGATATGCCGTGACTTATGTTTGATTTTCATGTTCTGGGATGACTAAGCAACCAATTAGTGTAGAGTTAATACTGACTGTTTCTGATTCTCTCCTCACCCTAACAGGTGTGAGAACCATCATGAGAAGTTGAGTGTGTTCTGCTGGACTTGTAAGAAGTGCATCTGTCACCAGTGCGCTCTGTGGGGAGGCATGGTACGTAATTCTTCCTGCAAAACGTACTAGTCAGATTGGTTGATTACATGTACGGTGTCAGATCCAAGTGTGTTGTGATGAAACATGACTGGTCACACATAGGAGCAAATTATCAATGAATAATATTGTGCCTAATGTAAATGAATTAGACAGAAACTTGTTTATCACCTCCTTCTCCTCCTTTCTACAGCATGGAGGTCATACGTTCAAACCCCTGGCCGAGATCTACGAGCAGCATGTGACAAAGGTGAACGAGGAGGTGGCCAAGCTGCGGCGCCGGCTAATGGAGCTGATTAGTCTGGTTCAAGAAGTGGTAAGCACCCTCACTTCTCATTCACGCCCACACGGAGCCATTTAGATGCGTTCTGAGTTGACAGTTTGTAATGGATGCTAGTTGAGCAGCCACAAATCCCTTTTAGATGGAACTGCTAATGACAAATCAAATGTTATCTAATTACATGTATTCCTGGTTTGATAAGTGCTTTTGAAGGCGTTTTACATAATGTAGAACTCCAGGACGCCAAGAAACCCACACAAATCCATCAGCTACTGTTTATAGCTCACTTTTGAATCCTACGGCAGGTGATTTTCCTATAGAGGGCGCCACAGCACTAAACAAATTTACATTACATGGACAAATACAGTACATCTAGTGGAAGTCTTCCTTGAAGTGGAAGTTGGAGGACCAATTCTCTATTAATGCTCGTGGTTTTGACATTAAATGTTCAGCTAGTATATAAAATATTGTTCAGAAGTTTGGGGTCGGTAACATTTTAATGTTTCTGAACAATGGTTCTTATGCTTGCATGGCTGTATTTATTTAAACAAAGTACAGTAAAAATAGTAATATTTTGGAATTATTGCAATTTAGGTGTTTATTTTCATATACTTTAAAGTACAGTTTATTCCTGTGATGGCAAAGCTGAATTTTCACAATCAATACTGCAGTTTTCAGTGTTACATGATCCTTCAGAAATCATTTTAATATGCTGATTTGCTGTTCAAGTATTTATATTGGACCGTATGGGAGCATGTTTGGATGTTCACATACTTTTGGCCATATAAGTTTTGAAAGTTTTAAGAGCTATACCTTTGCGTTTTGTGTGTTTTTTCAGGAGAAGAATGTTGAGGCGGTGCGAGGAGCAAAGGATGAGAGGGTGAGGGAAATCCGGAATGCTGTGGAAATGATGATCGCTCGGCTTGATAATCAGCTCAAGAACAAACTCATCACACTTATGGGTACAAATATGTTTTTGTTCTGACTGTTTTGATGTAATCTGATATTTGTGGTTATATCGGCCTAATGTAGAGTTGCTGCACCCACAGGACAGAAGACCTCTCTGACACAGGAGACAGAACTGCTGGAGTCTCTGCTGCAGGAAGTGGAACATCAGGTATGATGTAAAATAAAGCGAACGTGCAATGGAGGTTAAAAGTCTTGAGACTACCCTAAAAATATGCAATTCAAATACGGCATTTAAAACCTGAACATAAGCAGGTTTGGATTTTTATATTTTTAATTAAGGTTATGAAGTCGAATGTGTCAAACAAGAACATTTTGACTAACCAAATACTAATTCTAAAATGTATGTTGTAATAAAAAAAATTCAGTTAAACTTTTCACTTAAATTATGTTCTTTGCAATAATTCGTAATTAAAGTATAGCATAAAATTATTATTTAGAACTAAACCTCGACTAAAGATTTTTTTCTGGTCGACTAGTAGTCGTTTTTTTTAAGTGATTTAATCAACTAATCACACGTTTAGAAATAAACCATTTAAATCATAATAATGAGCCTTTAATTGCCTACATAGCCTTATAAACTGTCAAGTCAAAGCATAAACCTTGCCACAGCATGCCAGCAGAAGAAATGATTGTGAATGTGTCAGGAAAAACACCAAGGAGGCTGCATGAACATTTTAATAATTTATTGAAAAACTAGTGCTTTCTTTGTTTTTGTCTTAAGAGATGAAGTCACTGACACCAACTAGTCATCCCCGCAGTATTTCCATTTGAATTAGTTCATTTAAAAGTAAAGTAAAGTTCTTTTTTGACGCACTTAAGTTCACAGACCAAGATGGCAAAAAGTGCATCCTGTTTGCTTTCACTATTTTACAAAAGTGCAATGTTTTGTTGTTATTGTGAGTGCACACAAATAAACCTAGTCTTTACAGATTCAAAAGATCTATTACAATACTTTGTATGACCAAAAATGACAGGGTATTTTAAGAACAAGTGACCGCACTGGTGCCTCCATCTGTCATGCAGTAATTTTTCTAGGTTAACATTAGATTGAGCAGCCATGTAAAGTTGCTACTACTTATATATTTCAGATGATAAGCCATATTTAAGGTTGATGAATGATAGGTAAGCATTTGGATGTACTGTTTGATGTACTTTATTACCAAAAAGTGTTTGTAGACTTTTTGTGACATGTGTTTTCACCCCACAGCTGCGTTCGTGCAGTAAGAGCGAGCTGATCTCTAAGAGTCCAGAGATCCTGCTCATGTTCCAGCAGGTTCACAGGAAACCAATGCAGTCTTTTGTCACTACTCCTGTCCCACCAGACTTCACCAGGTACACAAACTTCAACACTGTACCTGTTATATTGCTGCTTCACACGTACAAACGTCTGCGCTCTCTGTGGCAGTCTGTGAATAATGAATAAACATGCACACCTGTAAAAACAACTCTAGGCTTATAAAGCCGTTCAATCATCATGTCAATTTGTAGGCCAATACGGTATGCTACTTCTCCAGTGAGATTTTATAATAGCACTTCTTTATTTATGAGTGAAATGAAGTTTGTGTTGAACTTTTCATGTGGAGACTTTCCCATTTCGATTTGCAAGATAAATTGCTCACAGTCATGTCTCATTTCTTCTTAGTGAGCTGGTCCCTGCCTATGACTCAAGCACTTTTGTTTTGGCAAACTTTAGGTAATGATACTCCCTTTGTCTTTCTTATTAATTTATATCTTAAATGGTGCATTAGTTTTCTTGCGTGACTTGAATCGGTGTTGTCTCATTGCCTTAAGTACTCTGCGGCAGAGAGCCGACCCCGTCTACAGCCCCCCGCTCCAGATATCAGGCCTGTGCTGGAGGTTGAAGGTTTATCCGGTAGGTTTGTCAACCATAACATGGTGACAAATTGAAATTCATAACCCTTTCCTGTTCTCACAAACATTGTTGTGTTTTAGGATGGCAATGGCGTTGTTAGAGGAAACTATCTCTCTGTTTTTCTGGAGTTGTCGGCAGGACTCCCAGAGACGTCCAAGTAGGCTGCACTCGCTGTCCTGTCATCCTGCTGTGCGGTGTCACAATTAATGTTTTTGATGGCTAACTGATTGCATTTTTTTCCAGGTATGAATATAGGGTGGAGATGGTCCATCAGGCCTCCAGTGACCCTACCAAAAACATAATTCGAGAGTTTGCATCGGACTTTGAGGTGGGCGAGTGCTGGGGCTATAACAGGTTCTTCAGGTTGGACCTTCTCGCCAGTGAGGGCTACTTGAATATGCAGACTGACACTCTTGTGCTCAGGTGTGAACTTGCAGCTTTATTTTAGACCTTAAATAGCACCTTTAATATTGTTTACTTTGTTATTAAAGCCAGTTGACACAGGAAGTGTACTTGTGTTCAAAAACATCAGGAATTTTTCCTCTTTTAAAATAACCATGAAATCAAAATTAAAAGATCAAAATTAGAGAACAATCTATAAATACTTGATTTTTTAAAAATATATTAAATCTTCATTGCTCAAAATTTGAAGAAATATTAGGTAGGTAGGTATACCAAGGTTCTACTAACATGTTTGACAAAATAAGGCACTTCAACAAAAATCTTTATTTTGTGACAAACTCAATGATCAAATGAAGATTACAATTAAATTTCTGGAGGGTTACAGCTGTCAGAAATTAGTAGGAAGTGTAGAGGCCTTTGAGTTCAATGACTTCAGCACATCTGTGGCCGCAGGACATCACTAGTTTCTCAGACTGCGCTGGTGTAATCTTGGTCTGCTCTCATCCATAGTTTTGTAACTATGTTTGGAACATGGTTCTTAGCCCTAACTTTGTCACCAAGGATTTTCAAATGGGTTTAGATGAGGACTTTGGGCTGTCCTTTCATTATTTCAGTGTTCTTGGCTTCAAGAAACTACTTCACCTGTTTTGTAGTGTGACGGGGGCATTGTTTTGCCTGAAAATTCTCCACCTTTCACTGACTTTTTTTACGCACATGGGCTTCAGTCTTTTCTTCAGTTTCCCATCAGACCTAAATAAATTAAACTTGCTCTTATCACTAAACTGAATGTTGGACCAGTTCTCCTCTCTCCACACATCATGCTCCTCAGCAAAGATGAGCTTAGAATTTTGATTCTTTTTGCTGATGAGTAGCTTGGTCACTTCAGAGTGCACTTTTTTTTTTTTTTTTAAACATGCCGAGACAGATCCAGACCCTGTTCAGCGCTGAACTGGCAAGCAATTCCAGCTGCGGTGTTGAACCGAATCCCTGTTGATAGTCTCTGCATTATCCTGTCTTCTCGTGCATTTGTCTTACATGAATGACCAGCCTTTTGGGGGGACTTGAATGAATTATTGTCATTGTGAACCTGCAATATTCATGAAATCACAGATTTGGAATGACCAGCTTCTCTTGCAATGGCTGAAAGGGTCATCCCTTTGGCCTTCATCTGGACAACTTCCTGTCACAGGGTTTCAGTCACCTTAGAGCGGCCCACCATCTTGCAATCTAAGTGAAAATTGGAGAAATCCTGCCAGTTATATTAGGGTTTGTCATTTATTTAAGGAAATTGGCACCAGGTACCAGATTAACACCAATAACTTGGCGGTTTCTGTTAGTGTTCTCTAATTTTGATTTTAATTTTGAGTTCTTTTTCAAATATCTAATTTACGTTTTTATACTGTGCTTCAGAATACAATTAAGTTTTTAAATATGTTTAAAAAAACAATAAATTCAAATAGGACTTAGCAGTGACCTTAAAATTTAGGAAATACACAAGGCTGTCTTGTTTATTTCTCATTTCCTGCTTTTTCCATTAATCTCGCAGGTATCAAGTTCGATCACCTACGTTTTTTCAGAAGTGTAGAGATCAGTATTGGTATATAACTCAGCTGGAGTCAGCCCAGTCCAGCTACATTCAACAGATCAACAACCTAAAAGAGGTTAGTGTTGAAGATGCTAGTTTTATGTCACCCTAAATGCATCCTACTTAGGATCTGTCTAGAAGAAACAACATTGTTTCAAAATGTGATATGTCATGTATACTTTTTATATTTTGGTGCATTTCTGTTTAGAGGTTAGCTATAGAACTGTTCCGTCGGCAGAAGTCAAGGAGTTCCTCTCCACCTGATCGGCGTTTCTGCCCCGCGACTTCCTCCGGGAGAGACTCCCGTCAGGGGAAAAGCTCCGTTTTGGAGGAAGAAAGTCAGGCAGCCTCAGCAGAAACAAAAGAAGATGAGGATGAGGAGAAGACCCAGCATGATGACTCTAATGTAAGGCCTGTCAGAGCAGTATTTTAACATTATTTTAGCAATAAAATCTTCTGCTTTTTCTTATTCTCTTTGAGAGCTAGAAAAGTTCCAGGTTACTCCCTCAAGATATTATCCATCATTTCATCATATCTACATCTTGATTATATGATTTTACATACACACTCTTACATCATCTGCTTTTAGGCATATGACGTTCACAAAACAGATTACGCTCATTGTGATCTCTAAAGAAAACAGGCCTACATGTAATGTAGTGAACCTGGAGCCCTGACAGCCACATTACTTGAATCGTTTTCATGCTTGGAGCTGTTTGATGATGATGTGTTGATGCAATGTTAGGAACTGTCTGACGGGGATCTGGAGGTGGACTGTCTAACTGGAGATGAAGATGTCAATCCTCTGGACGGTAGTAGCACCTCTGGGAGCTCCACAGCCACCAGTAACACAGAGGAGAATGACATTGACGAAGAGACCATGTACGTACAAGTTTTAAATATAGCTTTGGTAAAATTTAGAAATGTGCTTTTAAAGCAGAACTATTTGAGGCCCCAGTATAGTTTCAAAATCATTCATTTCTTTTTGAATGATAGTCTTTAAAGTTATTTCTTTCTTTCTAAAAATCAGCTTGGAGATTTTAATGTTGGACATTTTTTATTGGAATGAAAGACACAGAAACAAATTTATAGCAAAATGAGGGTGAATTAAATAATGACAGGATGAGCGCTAAAAAAAACCTGCATCTACGTCACGGGCTCAAACGTAACTTTTAAAACCGGATGCACGAAATGGTCACAAAAAGCGCAAAAATGACCAATTTCCACTTTGTAACATTTTTAGTGACATATATTACTGTTTTAAGCAATGTACAACATGTATATATCTGTAAACAACTCAAAAAAAGTGTTTTAGGGTTTTGTGACCCTTTAAAGTTAAACTATTTCTTTTAATCCAGGCAAATTCACTGCAATGATTAACAGTTCTGATGCAAACCTAACTGAATGAGTCATACTTAAAGGCATTGATAATGATACTAATAATTATTATATTTTACCATACTTGTTGCAAGACAGCACTTGATGACGGTCACAAGCTTCATTGTGCTTAATACACTACTAGTCAAAAGTTTTTGTACAGTAAGTTTGTTTAATGTTTTTTTTTTTTTTAAAGAAGGCTTTTCTGCTCATCAAGCCTGCATTTATTTGATCCAAAGTAGAGGAAAAACTGTACAATTTTGAGAAATTTTATCATTCAAAATAACTGTTTTCTATTTGAATATATATTAACATGTAATTTATTCCTGTGATTCCAAAGCTACATTTTTAGCTTCATTACTCCAATTATCAGTGTCACATGATCCTTCAGAAATCATTTCAATATGCTGATTTGCTGATTTGTTCAAGAAATGCTTTTTATGATTATTATTAACAATATTTAAAACTGTTGAGGACATTTGAGTTAGAGATAGAAGAAAAATCCAGTAGTATTTCGAGTCAGTATTTTTTATTTATTTATTTATTTATTTAGGTAAAGAATTTTTAGAAATGAATTCTTTTATTTAGCAAGGATGCTTTAAATGGATCAAAAGTGATGATAAAGGTCGGCGCCGATAGCCTTGTGGGCTGCGCGCCGACATATAGCGCCATTGCGCTCCGGGCGTCCCGTGTTCGAATCCCGACTCGAGGACCTTTCCCAACCCCGCCCCCCATCTCTCTCCCACTTCGCTTCCTGTCAATTCTGATCTGTCCTATCAAAATAAAGGCAAAAACGCCAAAAAAAAAAAAAAGTGATGATAAAGGCATTTATAATACAAAGATTTCTATTTCCGATAAAATACTGTTCTTCTGAACTTTCTATTCATCAAAGAAACCTGAAAAAATTCTACTTGGCTGTTTTCAGCATAACAATAATAATAATAAATGTTTTTTGAGCAGCAAGTTAGAATGATTTCTGAAGGATCATGTGACTCTAAAGACTGGAGTAATCATGCTAATAAATCAGCTTTGAAAACACAGGAATAAATTACATTTTAAAATGTATTCAAATAGGAAACAGTTATTTTAAAAAGTAAAAATATTTCGAAATGTTACTGTTTCTGTTGTACTTTGGATCAAATAAATGCAGGCTTGGTGAGCAGAAGAGACTTCTTTAAAAAACATTAAAACTAAAAAACTTTTGACTGGTAGTGTATGTAGATAAATTTTTTTTTTTTTTTTTTTTTCCTGGCAAAATCGTGATCAGCCCTCTCCACCCTTAAAGCAGTACTCATCACTTGCTAGGTCACATCCTCATGGTGTGGTAAATACTAGTGTACTAATATTCTTGCGTAAGAGATGGTGCCTTGTGTGCCATGGGGTAACAGCTGTATCCTCCCCCCGGCTGGAAAACGCAGTTTAATTAGAGCTGCTTTCACATTTGTGACAGGCATTCCCTCGTACTCTGTGTTTAAGCAGAGAGCTGTTCTGTTCCGTCCTGTCCTATCACGATCTGAGAGAATGAGCACTATTGGCAGCTTTGACTTGTGTAGGCTCTGTGAGAGCGCTCGTGTTTTCTGTAGTGAGGTGTTGGAGTCAGAACCTCACATGTTTCTGCTCATGCTGCCGGCTACCGCCCGCTCATACTGCTCTCGAACGCACACACTGCTCCAACCAGATGAGACGAATGAGTCATCAGAGCCTCTGCCTCCTGCTTACAAATGCTCGTTCTCACAGTCTCTGGCTTTTCCAATGTGCACACGCACACACGTGCACTCTTGTTCTCTGGCCCACGCACATTTCTCTCACACCTTTGACTCTATTTGCTGGAGTGTTTTGTGCGAGCTCTTCATGTTGGCTTTGTACAGGTGCCCATGCACTTACCGTTACCCAAATGTCAGAAGCGCCACTTATTCAGGATAAAGTAGGGGAAAGAGGGAATTATGGGGTGTTAGGTTCTGTTTACGACTGGTATTATCATCTCAAATGGGTTTCCTTTGACCACTTGAGATTGCATATAGATTTTTATGTAGGACTGTTATAGGACTTTTTATAAGGACTGTTTGCATTGCTTGTTTTTTTTTTTAACTTGTATCAAATGTTTTGAAGCTTCTCGGTGTGCTCGGAAGTGTCTTCATGTCAGTCAGGCAAGCCTGAAAGAAGTGCTTTTTCCAGAATGCATCATGACCAATTAGCAATTGCAGTACAAATGCAATTATGTGCTATTAATTTATTTATAATTGTAAATATTATTAATTTTATGAATCATCTTTTTTTCAATATAAAGTAAACCTATTTTTGTTTATATTGTTTAATATTATCATTATTATATTTTTATCATTACTTTTTTTTGCAATATAAAGAAAACCTTTTGTTTAAGTATATTCAGGGAGAATAATAATGCTTATTAGTATTATTTATTATTATTATTATTATTATTATTATTATATTTTTTCTTTTTTTAGATTTTATTAATTTTTGTATCATTTTTAATTAAAAACAATAGGTTCTCTTTATATTGACTTTTTTAAGTGTGTTGAGTGGGAATAATAATAATAATAATAATAATAATTATTATTATTATTATTAGATGTTTAATTTTTTTTCAATATAAATAAAACCAATTGTTTAGTATATTAAGGGGGATTAATAATAGTAATCATAATAATACTTGTGTAAAAAAACTATTAAAAAAACAATTTTTTAAGTGTATTATGGGGCAATAATGATAATAAATGATGATGATAATAATAATCATATTTATTATTAGTATTATTACATTTTTGTCATTACTTTTAATAAAAAATTGTTTTTTAATATAAAGAAAACCTATTGTTTTTAAGTGTATTAAGGGGAAATAATAATAACATTGTTATTAATAGCTGTTGTTATTATTATTTGATTTATTGTTTTTATATTTTTAACATTTTTATTGACATTAGTATTGAGGGGGAATTATTATTATTATTATTATTATTATTATTTATTTAATATATTTTTGTTTATGATTTTTTATTTTTATCCTTTTTATTATTTGGTTTTCTTTTCATATTTTCATTATTATTTTTAATAACAATATTGCTAATTTTTTTCAATATAATGAAAACCTATTGTTTTTAAGTGTATTGAGGGGGAATAATAATAATAATAATAATAATAATAATTATTATTATTATTATTATTTGATTTTTTTTTTTCAATATAAAGAAAATATTGTTTTTAATTATATAGAGGGGAATTATTTTAATGCTTATAATACTTTTCAGTTATTGTAATACTTTTTATAAAAAAATTTTTTATTAGTTCCTCTTTTCAGAATATGAGGTAAATATAATTTTTATGGTGGGTCCAGTGTAAATACTAGCAGGGTAAGCAAACATTTGTTCGATGTATCTGTGTGGAGTCAAAGCTCTCAGCTTCTATAAATACTGTAGTGGATCAGTGCAGAGAACCGCTGGAGAGGACTGAGTCATCACACAGTTGAGCCTGAGACAATGGTGCATGTGTTACCCTTATACACACACTCTCTCTCTCTCTCTCTAACTCACACATATACATACATATTCAGCAGGATGCTTGGAGCAGAATGCTATCAACACCCCCTGTGGAGCAGCTTATTTCAGACTATACCACCTCTCACTATTAACAGGGGGAGCCACGCAAAAGATTCCTGGTCTATTTAAAGCATGTGGCGATACGTTGGGGACATAATTCAGGGCCACGCCTCATTTAGCTCCATTGGGATCCAATTAATCATTCAGAACCTTTTCACACTTACACCAACATTTTAGATCTGATCCGTTTATGCATTGTAGATGTGTATACTTACTGCTGACATTCCACTAGTACAGAAAAAATAATGCAAATGTGAATTGTTTTCGTCTGTCATAGGTCTGGTGAGAATGATGTGGAGTACAGTGGGAATTTAGACCTGGAGGAAGGCGAATTACCCGATGATGTTGCCGGGGCAACAGGTGAACCAGAGTTTCTCTATCCATGTGGCCTCATTGATACAAATAATGCTGTTTCTCTAATGAAAAGCGAGTGTCATGCATATGGCAATCTGGTGTGTTGAAACACTTGGCTTTGAAGTGTCATCGACTGCGACACCCTGTTAATCAGTTGTAGTGATGTAACAGAGCCAAATTACCATATCTGCCTTTGAAGATTTACTGCAGAATCTGCAGTTAAAAATGCTGTTGGAGCTTCCGCTGCAAGACGTTTCGTGCTCACTAAATTGAAGTGACATTTAATAATTTCCACCAAAAAAAAAAATTGGACTATAAGTTGAAACACCTGAGCATTGTTGTTATTTTTGAAGTTAGCATGAAATGGAAGTTGCGATCATCTTTTTTTTTCCCTATTGTAATTTATAACAGAGTAAAACGTCTTCTTGAAGCAAGCAAAATTGTAAGGCAGGACTTTATTTTTTCAATCAGGAAAATAATTTTGATTATATGAAATCATATAATGATGAATTTAATATATATTATGTTATATGAATTTAATATATATCAATTTATATTAAATTATATTAAATATAAATTAAAATAATAATAAACATTTTGATTTTCATGGTGACTTTAACCCAAAGTAAAACTATTAAAAATGTTTTTTAATAATTTAAATAAAGCTTAAAATAAAATATAAATATTAGATGACAAACTGAAACTTAAAAAACATTTATTTCAGGAAGTTGCCAAATTTAAAATTTGTTTAAGCTGATGTACTAAAATTAACTAAGCTAAACTTAATTTGAATATAAAAAATATATATAAAAAAACATTTTTACAATAATAAAAAATTATAAACATGATAAAAACAATGTTACTAAAAAAATAATAAAAAATATATATATTTCTTTATTATACAACAAGGACGATAAATATATGTAGTTCTAAAAATCAGTCCACCCTACAACTAACAATAACAGTTGGAATCACTTTCAGACCTTTTTTTTTTTCTTTTGATGAACAATAAAACATTGACACCCAATCAGATTCAATCCTGTTATAATGATCTTGAGAATTTAAAGCAGCTGACAAGCGCGCACTTAGAATAAAAAGA
The DNA here is from genome assembly GCF_049309525.1 of Garra rufa. NCBI lineage: Eukaryota > Metazoa > Chordata > Actinopteri > Cypriniformes > Cyprinidae > Garra > Garra rufa. Next base: position 15,094,738 of record NC_133383.1, read on the forward strand.
CAATATCCACTGCCGTGGACGTTAATATAGTTATTTTTATAGTTATCATTCTTGGTGTGAACGTGACTTTACACAGTCAAAGTCTTCTCTGTACTAACTGTCTTCCACTGCTGTTCAGGAGGTTCTGGTGCAGGTGCCCGGGGTTCAAGGCGTGGGGCAGGTGCAAGCTCAGCCAGCCTCCTGGAGATTGACCCAGTCATCCTCATCCAACTACTGGACCTGAAGGACCGTAGCCATGTCGAGTCACTATGGGGGATGCAGCCCCGTCCCCCTACCTCTCTCCTCCAGAGCCAAGGTGTCATTGATCAAATTGGAGATCGAAATTCTAAACATAATCTCAATAACACTTTGAAGTGATTGTAGCATCAAAAATTGTCATGATTTATGACTCCTTGACCATTCTTGATTGACAGCTGCTGCAGTGCCGTCTCGTAAAGAGCGTGAGCGTCGGCCTCAGGCGGTGCGTCGGTCAGCCCCGGACTCAGGGGTCCTGATCAGACTAAAGGCTCAGATGGCAGAAGTCCGCAGTAAGATGTCAGATGTGAAAGGGCAGCTGGAAGCTCGCAGTGCAGCCGGAAGGATCTCCTCTCAGGGAGCCTTAAACCACGAGCAGGGGCCCTCCATGGATTCAGAGATGGGGCCCAGTCGCAAACCTAGTGAACTGCTCTTCAAAGCACCCGTCTCATCACGACACTCTCGCAGTGGTATGGCATTTAGCTAGTTTACCTCATACAACACATAAAACAACCTATCTTTTTTAGATTTTAGATTCAAATTTGTATAGATTTATAAAAGAAAATATGTAATTTAGGTACTTTTTTTTTTTTAAGGAGTCATGAACTGACTTTTTTTTTATTATTATTATATTGAACTGTTCTCTGAGGTCCAGTTTTACTGTTTTGACCCTCCTCATCAGAACGTACTGTTTGAATAGATGTGGCGGATTGTAGACTCAGAAGTAAACACCCACTGCTATGATTGGCTAACTTGTGTAATGTGTTTGACAGTCTACATCTTTCATAGATGGACCCTGCTGTGATTTAGGTTAAAAATGCATAAATACCATCTGTAATAACTAGGGGTGTGACGAGACGAGACTGGGTCCACGAGAACAAAACGAGACAAGATTTTTTAAAACTTTTTTAAAGAAATCCTCAATAATGAAATATATAGGGAAAAATTTTATTTTATTCGACTAAAAAACACAAAATGCAAAAAAATGTAGGTGTATTTGATATGAACTTGTTCTTTATGAAATTAAACTTCTATTTTAATGAATTATATGCAGTAATAAACATGTAAACTAAAGCTGCATGATTCTGGATAAATTGAAAAACAATTTTCTATTATAAATTGGATATCTCGATTCTCACGATTCTGAAGAAAAAAGGATTAGAAATCTAAACAAAATAACGTAGTTTACTAGTGGTTCTGACAAAATGTTCATTGCTTAAGTCTATACTTGTTTGTAAATAAATCCACAGTGAAATGAGGTGAACAAAGAAACAAGTTCTTGTTGACACGGTCTGGAACATCATTAAAATGAAAGTTCATCCACTCTTTCCTAACATTGGGATCAGAAGAAATGAAATGCAAAGACATTTGACATGTTTTTCCACAACTTGGCACTTGGTGTTGATCTTCTTCTAGGGAGGCGGTGTTTAGCCACACTATTACATCATGAAGTAGCACATTCCACAAGCTCTGGTTTTGACAGATTGGCTTCATTATAAGCCGTTTATAGACTAACAAGAACAGTTTTGAGTTCTGAGACTTACAGGATGTTTTTATAGTAAAATGACCTCTTATATGTCAAAAGATTAAGAGAATTTCTCAGTTCATGAACCCTTAAGTTCTTTCTGTTATAATAAAAAATGTTTCTTGAGCACCAAGTCAGAAAATTAGAAGAATTTCTGAAGGATCGTGTGACACTGAAGACTTGAGTAATGATCCTGAAAATTTTAGCTTTTCCATCACACAAATAAATTCCATTTTAAAAGCTATTAAAATAGAAAACACTTTTTAATTGTTAGTCAAATTAAGTCTATTATAGGTCCTTGATTTCACAGTATTTCTTTTTTTTTTTACCATGCTAATCACACAATTTAGAGTTGGTGAGCATAAGAGATTTTTCAAGAAACATTAATGAATCTTACCAACCCTAAATGTTTGGGTAGTGTATATTGTTGTAGATTCAGCTGGACTTTGTTTTGATCTTTTGTTTTAGGAGTGAAGAAGGCTGGTTCTCCTAAGCAGGAAAGCGTGGGAGCTCTGGGTGGACTGTCCCTGCGCAGGGCTGTGGATGTTGGGGAGAAAGAACTGAGAGGAGCTGGACGAGAGTCCCCTACTGAACCTGCTCCTTGTCTCAGAGAGGGACCGTCCTCTTTGGATGGTCAGTACACTACAGTAGACATCAGTCAACATGGTTGACTAGTTGTTTGCCAACCCTCTAGTCTATCTAGTCTCATCTCATGCTGTTTTTTTCAGCATCTTGCACCGTAAGCATTGGGTTTTTAAAGGATTAGTTCACTTTCAGAATAAAAAATTCCCTGATAATTTACTCACCCCCATGTCATCCGAGATGTTCATGACTTTAAGGTTTTTTAGGGAAACATTCCAGGATTTTCTCCACATAGTTGATTCAATGGGAGCCAACAGGTTGAAGGTCCAAATTGCGTTTTTAATGCAGCTTCAAAAGGGTTTAATGTGATCCCAGCTGAGGAATAAGGGTCTTATCTAGCGAAACGATTGGTCATTTTCGAAAGAAAATAAACATTTATGCACAGATGAAAAACTAACCATGTCTGACCTTTCCAACAAGATTACATAATGCGTGAAGTCAAGCTAGTGCAAGACAAGCATTAGTGGCTAAAGAGTACAGAAATTTGTATATATATTTATTTTATTTTTTATTTTTTTTTAGTTAGAAAATGACTAGAGAAGACCCTTATTGCTCAGCTGAGATCATGTAGTCTTTTGAAACTGCACTGAAACTGCTACTCTTACCAGAGTAGCCTTCAACCCGTTGATTCCCATTGAAGTCCGCTATATGGGAAAAAATCTGGAATGTTTTTTTCTTCAAAAACCTTAATTTCTTTTCGACTTAAAGTCATGAACAGCTTGGATGACATGGGGGTGAGTAAATTATCAATAAATTATTGAAAAGTAAACTAATCCTTTAAGATGATGTGTCAAGTTAACCTAACCAGCCTAATTTTACCATAACAGTCAACATAGTCAATTATGAAAATATGTAGTTTGCCCATCCCTAAAAGCAACAATAGCTTTGAAATACTTTCAATTATGCTAGGAATAATCCGAAAATTTCATTTTGTTGAAAAGCAAAGAGACTTCTGGGAAACTCAATTCTGATATTAGTGTCAGATCGTTTAGAAATGACGCTATCTGTGTTTTGCAGGCTCGCTGAAATCCCGCAGTGTGCAGAGTTCTCCTCCCTCGCTGGGAAGCAGCTCCTCTTCTTCTGATAAGCCCTCTGGCTCCAAACATGAGGAACTTCTGTATGGAGCCTCAGCTTCAGACCTGTTCAGCGTCACAGCCCTCAATGGAGCAGCTGCTCCTGCCACCAAACAGCGCAGGACTCCAGCCGTCGGGTAATGTACAGAAACAAGCCATCAGCAGCATAGCATATTGTGGGTGTGTGTTTGCAGTCATGAACAAACGCAGTAATTGAGCTTGAATGAAGGTTGCCATTTTTAGACCTAGAATAAACAGATGCTCATCGCCATAGTAATGATGCACTAGTTTTAATTCGTCATTACATTCATTATTATTGTTATTATTGGAATCTCTTGAGTTTTCTTCTAATGCTATAAATCAGTGGATCTTGGAATTTACTTTAAGGTTATACTACCTTATGAAAGTATTCCTATCCCCCCCCCCACATCAATCTGGTTTTAACATCTTTGCAAATTTATTAAAAATAAACAACTGAAATGATTCCATTGCATAAGTATTCGTACCCTTGTCTGGGACAGTTGAAATTTAGCTCAGGAGCATTCATATTGCTTGTAGATGTTGTGGAGTTATCCTGTGGCAAATTCATTTGAATGGGTATGATTTGGAAAGGTATGCATATTAATGAAATGCATATCAAGAGCAAAAACCAAGCCCATGTCAAAAAACTGCCTGTAGAGCTCAGAGACAGAGAGAGGATTGCATCAAGCAAGCCACACATCTTGGGAAAAGTTCAGAAAGAATTCTGCTGCATTGAAGGTTCACAGAAGCATGAAGTCTCTATTACCCTTGGAAGAAGTTTGAAACAGCCACAACTCTTCCTAAAGCTGGCCTCCTGGCCAAACTGGGTATTTGATGGAGAAGGGCCTTGGTTAGACTGGTGACCAAGAACCTGATGGTCACTCTATTTGAGCTCCATGACCATATGTGGAGATAGGAGAAACCTACAGAAGGACAAACATCACTGCAACTCTCCACTGATCTGGGCTTTATGGTGGTGTGGCAAGACTCGATCCTCTCCTCAGTGAAGACACATGAAAACAAACATGGAATTTGCAAAAAAGCACCTAAAGGACCCTCAGACTGTGAGAAACAAGATTCTCTGGTCTGATGAACCTCAATTCTAAGCATCATGTTTGAAGGAAACCAAACACTGCTCATTACCTGCAGAGTATCATCCCAAAAGTAAAGTGTGGTGGTAGCAACTTCATGCTGGGGGGCTGTTTTTCAGTCCAGAGCATTCAGAACCTCAGACTGGGCAGAAGGTTCACCTTCCAACAGGACAATAAACCTAAGCACACAGCTAAAGTGGCTTATATATTAATTCTATGAATGTCCTTGAGTGGCCCAGCCACAGCCTGGGCTTGAACCCGATCGTATATTTCTGGAGAAACCTGAAAATGTGTGTCTGCCCCCATCCAACCTGACAGAGCTTGAGATGTGAAGAGGTGAGGAGAAGAATGGCAGATTATTGCCAAATGTTGACGTGCAAAGCTTGTCGCATCATACCAAAAAGACTTGAGACTGTAAAGGTGCTTCAGCGAAGTACTGAGTTAAGGCTATGAATACTTATGAAATGTGCTTATTTCAGTTTTTTTATTTTTAACAAATGTACGAAGTTGTGACAATTCTCTTTTGTACTTTTGTCAATATGGTATATAGAGTGTAGATTGATGTGGAAAAAGTAATTTAAAGCAGTTTAAAATAAGGCGGCAACATAACAAAACATGAAAAAATGGCGTTATACACAGTGGCTTTTTTTTTTAAATAAGATTGTATTCCTCAGGTCTGGCCTGCTGACAGACAGCTCTCTTAACTGTGACCAAGAGAGTGCTGGCGAGATCCATCAGTCATTGCTCTCACTGACTGAGCTGTCATCCTCTTCCTCCTCACGCCCTGAAGAAGGTGAGACATGAGGATCTGTTCTCGAAAACTCTAACTCAAAAACAGGAAAAAACATGAGGTATAATTACACTGCAGCACATTACACTTGTGTTGCATCGATGAGTCACTGCACACGCTGTGAATGAACGCCACTGTCATTTAACTGCACATCCAATTAGAGGAGTTCTCAGGATATTACATTTATTTAGGTGCTTCATGAGTAACACTCTTTTATTTGCTATTTCATTGCAAAAGGAAGGAAAGCACAGCTACTACAAAAAAGCATGTTTTCTCAGTACTGGGATCTGTCAGTTTATAGGAAAGTATAATCGTCTGTCCATAGGTCTTCTGAGCCAGAAGCAGCCCCACCATGTGCTGCCGAGCATGAGCAGTGACAGCGAGCTGGACTGTGACACAGAGAACGAGAATGAGGATGAAGTGGTGGCTCTGGAGGCTGGAGACTGTGCGTTTGACACCAGAACTCTACCCTGTCCAGGTTCATATCTCACACTTCACTGCTGCTGTTAAACCACTGCCACCAGCCAAAAGCTTCAACATATTTCACTCAACTTGTCTTTCATGGTCTTTAAACTTTTTGATCTAAAAGCTTATACTTAAATGAGAAACCTCAGTTCAGATCAAATTGAAAATGTAACTTTTTTTTTTTTTTTTTACATATGTAAATTAGGATCCATCATATTGAAAATTAGGCAAAAAGCTACTGATTATAACAAAAGCATGGAAGTTTGTTTTCACCATGGAATAAAAAAAATAAATTTTAATTTATCTCACAATTTGGACTTTTTCTCACAATTATTAGAAAAAAAGTCAGAATTTCAAGATATAAACTCAGAATTTTAAGGGTTTTTTATATCTCACAATTTTGGAATAAAAAAAAGGTAATTGTGACTTTTTATTATCAGAATTCAGAGGGGGTTTTTTTATTAGAGTTTTTTTCTCAGAATTATTATTAGAATTATCTTTTTTTTTCTGTAGTGGAAATGGGCTTCCATACAAAAGTGATACAGACTCAGAAATATATATTTAACATTGTCAGTGTCACTTCAAAAAACCTAATTATGAACATTTTTTGGGGAAGATACATATTAAAATGGGTAAATCCACATAAAACAGTAATTTAGCCTTTAGTACCGTTCTTTAAAAGTAGATCGATTTTTATTTATATATATATCATTTATTTTTTATTTAATGTGTTTTTTTTAATGTACTTTTAATTTTTTTTTTTTTACCTTTTTATTTTATTTTTGCATATTATTGCAGAAAGGCAAAATTGTTAAATGAAAATGATAATTTCGCCTTTAGTACCTCCCTTAAAAGCAGATTTTTTAAAAAACTTTTGTTTATTCAATTATTATTACTTTTTTGGCATTTCAATTTTTTTGAAGGTCAAAATTGATCCAAGTAAAATAATATTTTATTTTTGTTTTATTTTTTTTTGTTGGTGGTTGAAGGTGCATAATATTGCAAGGAGTCAAAATGGTTTAATCCAAGTAAAATGATAACTAAGCATTTAGTGCTTACCTTTTAATTCTACATTAGGCAAACACCAAATCACACAGCCTGTATGATGGATAAATGTGCTTTGTTAAATTGAAAAACAGGTCAGCCACCTGCATAGCCTGCCATTATCTCTGTGGGTGGACCATGGGCACCAGCCTATTACAATATAACAGTATTACAGTATATAATATCACAGTACAGACCAGTGTTCCAGCAATCTGTGTGTGGTCTGATGAAGTGGCGTCTGTGTCTCGTTCTCAGGCGAGCAGCTGATCCCCGATGATCTGAGCTTTGTGACTGGAGAGACCACAGAGAGATGATCTGCCAGTGTTACAAAAATGTCTGCAGGTCACATGACCCTTCCCGTGTCGTCAGCCACTGAATGTGCTCTTTACATGTCTGTGCACTTACTTTATGTTCAGTTTATGTTTCTGTTAGCTACTGTAAATGTTTTATCAGAGAAACTACTTTTGGGATAGTAAAGAATTAGTTTTCTTTGCATTTTGAAATGCATAACATTCCGTTATAAAATTAGATGTATACATTTTGTGTGTGTGTGCATAACTAGATCATATACGTTTTCCTTACTTTTGCAATGCTGCTTATTGTCATAAATTCATAGGGAGTTGCCAAACACCTCAATAACTTTACCTTCAAGTGTTTGGCACATTGAGTCAAAGAATGTCAGTACAGGTGCTGCTCTGTTTTTATGTGGCTTATTCTTTGTGCAGTTTATATATAGATATTAGTGAGGATTTAATTTGTTTGATTTTATGTAGCTTGTCTGTGAATATATTATTAAGCTTGTCTACAACACAATTCATAGATTCCTCTACCTAAAACATGTTTACACTGACTAAATGTCTGCAAAAAGGGAACATGGACCTAATACAAGTTCAAATTTCAAGTTCAATTTTCTGACTTTCACAATGATTGTGTTTTTATATATTTCAAATAAGCAGTAATTTGCATTGCACAGCTTTATTATGAGCACTTATGAACTACATTCCTGTTTTTGCTTGTTTTTTTATTCCGTTAACGCTAATAAGGTGTCCAAATAGAAGGCAGTTACATACTTAAACCAAAGTCTCAGGTGGGTCCACGTCTGTGTTTTTAGCCTCAGGCTTGTGTGTTTGTTTGTATGGTTTGGTTTGAGCTCAGACAGAAAGCATTGATGACGTGGTCTGTTATGGCAGCAGCAGCTCGGAAATCACTCAGTTTGTGTTGTGAATAGATGTCACGGAATCGTCAGCAGCTGGGGAGTGATGCACTTCTATTCATTCGAGGTCACGGTCTTGCTCTTTGCATGCACAGCTTTCGCTCAATACAGTTTGTTGAACATGTGAATGTTTTGTTTGTAAAGTGTACAGCCAGTAATGCATTGCTTTTGCTGTTTAATCGTTGGCTTAAGAAGTGCTTTATGCAAATGTGATTTTTTTTTTTTTCTTTCTTGCCCCCACTTCCCCTCCAGCATGTTCTGCAAAGTGTAAAACAATGATAACAGTGTTCCTGTGACTATTCAATGTAAATCTAATTCAGTTTTTTGTGCTGTAATAATAATGTTCCTCTTTTGATGTTTTAGTTTGATGAGGAGCAAGAGGGCAGTCTGTTCTCTTTACACATTTCTAGTTTACTGGTTTCTTTCTCTAGCATGTTTTTAAAGGGGCCCAAAACAAACTGGAGTATATGCACAGTATGTACTGTATATTTATCTAAATTAAAACCTGAACAAATAAATGACGTGATACTATCATTATTATGCTTTTTTTTTTCTTTGAATGACATATTTGCACTAGTGCAATGTGCTAAAGTGAACGAAAAGGTCTAATTTCACCTCCAAATAAGAATTATATAATGAAATTAATATAATTTAAAATATAGCTGCAAGCAGCAATTAAGGGGCCAAGCACGGCAGCAAGCATCAGAGCAACTGAAGCCATTTTAAGATGATTTGAGTGAAAATTGGTGAAAAATCATAAATGCAACCACTAGCAATATGATTTAATGGGTTATCACTTTTGACCAATAGGTGGCGCTGTTATCAAATCGATGTGGTGTGTTCTATGTGAGGTGACGGTAGCTGCGTTTGCAATACAGATTTGCGCAAAACTTTGACGTTATAAATGTCGATTAAAAAGTATTGCAAAATGACGGCGTTTCCATTAACCGATGTTATGCGACTGAAAAAATTTTTCCTCTCGTTTTAAGTCATGGAAACAGATTTTGGCAGATTTTGGCTATATTTAATCGAAAGTGACTTGTAAATGCGGAAAAACGTTTCCATTGCCGTTTTGCAAAATATTCCTTTTTTGAAGTGCCTGAAAAACCACCTCATGCAAGCATAACTTTTTTTGCGATATATGGGAGTTTTTGCGCAATTGACGCGTTTCCATTAGGTGTATTTTCAATTCGCAATTTTAATTTGCGCAATTTAAAGGGTAATGGAAACGCGCCTAATGACACACACAAAGTTTGGTGTCAGTATGTCAAAGCTTTGCAGAGATACAGCCTCAGTAGTCTGGCATCATGCCTCAATTTTGTTGCTGCACTGTACAAGAACAGTTTTGCTTATCACGAAATTCATAACTTTTTGTGAGCACAGTCTGTAGACTCGATTTTGACAAAGTTGTCAATATGTTAAAGCTTTGCAGAGATACAGTCTCAGACACAGTTTGGCATGATTCCAGCAAATTCGCTGATGCGTTAAACGATAAACATTTCGTATATCGAGACGAAATCCGTAACTTTTTGTCAGCATGTTCTGAAGATGGTCTGAGTCAAATTCGCTTAAAATTGGACTAAAGGAGGAGTTTGAAAAAGTAGGTTTTCAACGTAACTAAACATGGTGGACAGGAAGTTTGGCTGACTATGGCAAAATTGGTATTTTAAATTTTAAAATTTATTTTCATTATAATACTCCATTTTAATAAATTGTTATTAGCATTTTTTAAAATTCTTTTACTTTTAACCACAAGGTGGTGCTGCTCCCAAACTTTTTGAGTCAGAGCATGGTGCTGAAGACATTAGTAACGATACACCAGTGTGTTCCTAAAATATAGCATTTTACATCAAATTCAAAATGGCTGACATTGGAAAATTGGATATGGTTTGACTCGGCATGCTCTTCTTGGTCAAACCATATAGAAGTTATAAGCAAAAATAGCCATTTTTCATAACTTCTGACCACTAGGTGTCACTGTGCAGAAACTATGCAGGTAGCCTCGGGTCATGTTATAACACACACCAAGTTTGGTCTTAATATGTCAAACAATTGCGGAGATATATCCTCACATCCATTTTTGCATGCTCTTCATAGAATTTGTTCACCCGTTAATCGAGAACGCTTTGACTAATCAACTTGAATTCCATCACGTTTTGCCTAAAAAATGGTCTAAAGATGATCTGAGACAATTTTGGTAAAAATCAGACAAACCGTCTAGGAAGAGTTCAAAAAACTAGGTTTGTCAAACTAATAAAAACAAACAAACAAAAAAAAAAACTTATGATTTTTAAATTGATGTTCATTCGTCCGAGTAATCAGAATTAGGATTCTGAATTCTCCTTCTATCTAGACCAGTGTTTCTCAACCCTGGTCCTGGGTGCCCCCCAACACTGCACATTTTGTATGTCTTCCTTATCTGACACACCCATTTCAGGTCCTGGAAATGTTTTCTAATGAGCTGATGAATGCAATCAGGGAGACACACAAAATGTGCAGTGTTGGGGGGCGCCCAGGACCAGGGTTGAGAAACATTGATCTAGACCAGTGGTTTTCAATCCTGGTCCTGGGGACCCACTGCTCTGCACATTTTGTGTCTCCCTTATTTAACACACCTGATACAGATCATCAGCTCATTAGGAGAGAGATCCATGTACTTAACTGAGTGTCAGATAAGGGATACATACAAAATGTGCAGAGCAGTGGGTCCCCAGGACCAGGATTGAAAACCACTGATCTAGACCAAGGTTCCACAAATCTTACCCTATAGGGCCAATGTGCTGCAGAGTTTAGCTCCAACCCTGATCAAACTCGCCTACCTGTAATTCTCTAATGATCCTGAAGACCTTGATTAGCATTCTCAGGTGTCTTTGATTAGGGTTAGAGCTAAACTCTGCAGGAAAATGGATCTCGAGGGCCAGATTTGAGGATCCCTGATATAGACCTTACCATTCAAAAGTTATTAGCATAAACATGAGTGAAACTTTGGACAAGTGGTGGCGCTAGAGAGTTTGAGGTAGAGACTCCAAGGTGCTTGGCCCATAAATATATATATACAAAAAAAAAAAAAACATGTCTTAGCTGTGTGTGGATACAACCACCCTACAATGATAGAAATCCATTCACTTAACCAGTCTTAATTATCAGGCGTTTTGATTTTCTGAGCAGTATGACGTCTTACTGCTTAGGCTCCGCCCACGGCCGCTGACGGACTTCCGCGTATTAGCATATTATTCCCGCCCTCAGCCAGTTGGATGCTGTCCGCCATTTTCTCCGCGCTCCAGAAAATGTATCGACAACGTCTCGTAAGCAATGCAAGTGTTTGTAGTTGGATGTAAAAGTGAACATAAGAGTCTTAATTTGCTTCCGACATCAACGGCACTAAGGAGCATAGATTAGTTTTGTTTTAGATGGTAATGTGCGGCCAAATACACCTAAGTTCGTTAATGTTTGCGCAAATCAAATTACTTCAGACTGCTTTCTAAAGGAGGGACAGTTCAAGGCAGGTTTTGCTACGAAGTTCAAACTCAAGGGTGGACAAGTACCACTGTACTTGATCCAGCTGTAGCCTACCTCCAGAAGAAGTAAGTCTCACACTTTGTTTTTTGTTTATTTGCAAATCGCCTTTCCTCTTCCGTTGCAGAGAGGGGCAGAGTGAGCAGAGCTCATTGGCATTTAAGGAGACATGCACCTAAGGAGTCGGGACGTTCTAAAACGCTTAACGTGGCTTAACGTACGTAAAAAACGACCAAGAAACCCCAAATCTCTGTCAAACCTTACTTGGAACAAACACTAACTACTATCAAAAGAACGAGCCCTTATTTCACAGATAAAGTGAATAATATCATGTTAAGCGTTTTCTCCCCCATAGAAGTCCATTATAAGGAAACAGCTTAACGTGGTTTAACCACGTACCTCAACAGAGACCAGGGAAGACCAAACTTCTGTTAAATTTTACTTATAATAAACACCTGCTGCTGTCAAAAGAATGAGCTCTTATTCAGCATATAAAGTGATCGCCCCCCATAGAAGTCCATTATACAAAAAAAAAAGCTTAACGTATGGTAACAACGACCGGGGAAAACCAACCTTCTGTAAAATTTTACTTATAATAAACACTTTCTGCTGTCAAAAGAATGAGCTCTTATTCAGCATATAAATTGAATAACATCACGTTAAGCGTCCCCCATAGAAATCCATAAGGAAACAGCTTAACGTGGTTTAACGCATCTTAACAACGACTGGGGAAAAACAAACTTCTGTCAAATATTACTTATAATAAATACTTGCTGCTGTCAAAAGAATGAGATATCATTCAGCACATAAAGTGAATAATATCACGTTAAGCGTGTTCTCCCTATAGAACTCCATTCAGGAAAAAGCTTAACATGTTTTTTATAATGGACTTCTATGGGGGGCGATCACTTTATATGCTGACTAAGAGCTCGTTATTTATTATAAGTAAAATTTAACAGAAGTTTGGTCTTCCCTGGTCTCTGTTGAGGTACGTTAAACCACGTTAAGCTGTTTCCTTATAATGGGCTTCTATGGGGGAGAAAAGGCTTAACGTGATATTATTAACTTTCTCTGTGGAATAAGGGCTGGTTCTTTTGATAGTAATTAGTGTTTGTTCCAAGTAAGGTTTGACAGAAATTTGGGGTTTCCTGGTCGTTTTTTTACGTACGTTAAGCCACGTTAAGCGTTTAAGCGTTTTAGAACGTCCCGACGAGTCGCTGTGAACAGAGCTGTTTTAAACAGGGTGTTGTTTTACACGACCAATGTGGAGCAACAGTGTGTTATAGACTGGGCTTAAAACGAAAAATAAATTAAATCGGTTCACTCCGAGCAGAATCAGCATGCACGTGCAGAGGGGAGGGCGGAGGGTGCTTGAGCACCTGCTCTTTTGGCTTCTAGTGATCAAAGTACCCTTTTTTTAAAGATTTTTTTGTAATAATATAAAAATTAAATATTTATAAAAAAAATAACGAATTCGCGACAGCCTGCCCAATCGAACTATTAGTAAAAGTAATTAATGTTTTAGCTGTAAATAGAATGACCCTCGTGATGACCTTTCACGTGACGACCCCACCCGGATGTTCAGGACGATCCGATCATGTTTTGGCTGCTGGTAAGTGGTGTTTTCACCAGATTTAACGTTACTTCTTATTATAAGAATGACGTGAAGAAAAGAGATTATGCATGAGTGTTCATACTTTTTTATAGTGTGTGCATGTGTAGTCTGCTCTGAAATAGCTGCCGATAATGTTAATATCGTCAATGCTGCTTTGTGTTCAGCCGTTCCCATGGAAACCGTAATATTTCAGCGCTCCTAAAGCGCCCCCTCGTGACAGAGAATGAATTTTTATTTCCACATTTTTCAGCTCTTTGTGGTCAAATTATTGCAATTATCGACCTAGTTTTTATGCAGCAAACACATCGAGTTGTAAATGTTAAAGATGTTAATGTGCCTTCTAAAAATCTAAACAATTAAGAAAAATATAATAAATTATAAACTCGATTTATCCCTTTTAATGGTATAAAGGCTGAAATTCCATTGTATAAGATATTTTGTTTTTGTGTGAACCTGTATCTGAATTATAAATCATGCCATTTTAAAAGTAACATAAAAGTAACCTATATAGATTTTTTTTCAGTACATCAATTGAATTTACATGAAACAGTTCTCTAACATCTCGTAAATTTCACAATAACCCAACTTAAACGCACCTGATAAAATATTTGTTATTTAGGCTAATCAACATTCACAAACCAGTTATTCTTAACAGAAAAGCAAGCATGAGCTGCTGCGTGCATCCATGGCAGAATGTAAGCAAACAAAGCTCTTTTAAAGCGGACATCTCAGTTCATATGCGATCTCGTAAAGCTCTTATAACACAATGAATATTATGCACAACGAATCGTTCACAATCTCTACACTTCGTGTGTTGTAATTCGCAATATTCAGCACTGTGCAAGAATTTTTGAGCAGTGAATGGATTATGGACCTGTTTGACCGATGCGTTCCGGAAATCAACAGATGGCTACATTGCTCACGCTGCCTATCCTTGCGCTTACTAATCATATTTATGTTATACTAGTTGTTTTTGCTGCTTTTGTGCCAAAGATGAATAACATTTTTTTTTTAAATATATTTTATGTTTAGATATTTTTATTTTGTGGGAGTCCCGCGAATCATTTTATTTTCCCGTATCCCACACACACGGGTCTCTACCCCCCCCCGCCCATTCATGTTTTGTTCCGCGCCGCCCTCTGTTGCGTCCGGTCCCGCAGGTCTCTACTGCATGTACTGACTGAAAAAGCAAATAACGTTAACACCATTTGGAAAAGATGAGTGGGAGCAGCGGCTCAACTTCACAACAAAGTGTGTCTTAATGTAGGTTATAGTCAGTTTTACTGATGTAAAATTGTTTACAGTGTGTTTGGATTCTTAAAAGTTTAAGATTTTATATATAATAGTTAATTTAATTTTATTTAAGGTACTGTAGTTATTTTCTTAATTTGTAATGACAACTGACAACTTTATTTAAAAAAAAAAATGGCAACAATGTTTAAGAGGTTTTAAATAAACAGTAGCACAGTGTAGCATCCTTTGTGATTATGCTTGGTCTTTCTTTGTTACTCTTTTATGAAACCGTAGTAAATCGCATTTTAAATTGCAAATCGCAATTTTGATCAGAAAAATCGCAATTAGATTCTTTCTCCAAATCGTGCAGCCCTATTTCGAGCCCTGTATTAAATTTTGAGGTGAAATATGACCTGGGCCCGTATCCCTAAAGATTCTGAGAATCCTCTCAGAGAGCTCCTAACTTAACCTAAAAATTCCTTGCCAGGAGTTTTAGCTTAGAAGTGATTCCAGAACATTTTCAGTGAACTCTGAGCAAGGAATGGATGGAAAATCCTATCTTAGTGAGGAGGTGTGGTTGACCCCGTTGCTAGGTATGAGTCATCATTTCAAAAGCCGTGATTGGTTGATCCTACAAGTTTGATGAAAATGAACTTTTGGTGATAATGAGCAAAGGATGTACCCTCAAATCAATAAACATAATTATACACTCTAATCTTATGCAGACTGTAATTGTAAATAATATTTCACATTCAAGAAAATATCTGGAAAATGAATAGTAAGCTGTAGGGGTTACAGCCTAACATTAGAATCTAAAATATGTGAAAACTTAAGCTCATTACACCCTGTTCAAATAATGATTCGTGTCTTATTTGCTCATATTAATATCCTAGCTGGCATATTTTGTACTTTCACTCCCATATGGACCCCATTGAAAACAAGATGGCCTATCTCAAGGGGCTGTCCTTAATGAAGTAGAAATTGCAACGTTACAACTCAGTGTGGTCTTAACGAGGGTAACACGGCTCACAAACATGATTCCTGCACGATCCAATCTGTAGCGTCTCAATAATTCCCTGTCATCCAGTGTTTGCAGGACATCTCTCCTGCCTCCTCTGTTGGCCATTTTGTGAGCTGCTTAGGGGAACTCCTAAGCCACTAAAAGTCCTCTTCCCTGCTCTTAGCAGATCTCGCCTTAGGAGCCCTTTTAAGCGCTAGGAATCTTGAGGAATAGCTTTTATATTAACTGGGATTTTCGCGTCACTTTTAGGGGAAATTCTAAGAAAACGTCATGACTTCTTAGAATTTGGCTGCTAGGAGCCACAATTTGCACAAAAATTCTTTAGGGATACGGCCCTGGATTTCACCCCCAAATAAGAATTATATAAAACACACTGGAAAAATATACATTATAATAAAATACTTAATAGTTTGTGTTCATTTTTTTTTTTTCTGCAATTAAACAGATTTAAATTATTATTACTTTTCAATTAGTTCATTAATTATTTTTGAGGTGTTTATATTTGTTCTTAAATGTGATTTATTTAAATCAGCATAATGCATCATTTATAATTACCCCTTATAAAAATTATCCATGGTTTTATTGTAGTAAAAGTGTAGTATGGTTCATTTGTAGTAAAACCAGTTTTACTACAAATGCCAATTTTTTTTTTGGTTTAATTTGTAGTATAACCATGGTTAATTTATAAATTATTATATAACTTATATAACTTATTATATAACTTAAATTATTAATACTATACATTTTATAAGTTTATGTTCAGCTGCAACATCGTATGAGTCTTAAAGTTCAAATATAGTGCATTTCTTTCTCCGGATTTTTGGGGTTCAATGTGACTGGATCAGTGCTTGATGTGTGCAGTGTGTGCGCATGTCCGCGTGCCCGTCTGCGCCTGCTGTCTGGTCTAGTCTGTAGGGTGTGCAGTGCCAGGTTGGTGCTGTGTGAGAATAAGCTCAGCAGTGTTTATGTGGATGAGTGCATGTTGGCTTGGATTCTGTCCTCCTCACATCCGTTCCTGCCCCTCCTCCAGCACCTGACTGCCAACACTCACGGCCTCCCGTCTCTAGCCGTTATTAACACCGGATCCATTATAGCATGTCTTCATAATAACAGCAAACATACCTGGTTTGGGCCTGTAAAACTTTTACCTAGCATTTCCATTATTGAATGTGGGTGTTTAGTGTTGTGATGACCGCTCTTCAGGCAGTTTCAGGGGGTTTATGTAACACGGCGGATCTTTTTTGAGAGAAAGTGTTGTACGCTAAGTACACAGTTTTAATTTACTGCTCATCCAGAGAGCGGAACACTAAATCCTGTTCTCGGCGCAATTCATCACCATCAATCTGGACTACTCGACTGGAAAAATCCAGCTTACATTTGAACTCAAGTAAACATCTTTTTTTAGTTACAGTTATTTGTTTAGACACAACAGCACTGGCTGACTTTTACTTGAGCACTGTCATGTTCGAAAATAAAATGCACTCTCAGAAAAAAGGTACACTTTTGTACCTTATTTACCCCTAAATGGTGCATATTAGTACCTTGAACTTACATAATAGTACCTAAAGTGTATATATTAGCACCTTTTAAAAGGGTACTGCCACAGTGACAGCTTTTGTACCTTTTTATTTAAGCATGTATGTGTGAAAATACCTTGATAATTTCTTACATCCCAGCTGATTTTGTTTCCCATATGCCAATTTTTTTTTTTTTTTGTTGTTGTTCTGGCCAAAATATATTGAAATTATATGTTGCAAACAATTTTTAAAATTGTAAATATATTTAGTTTCAACCTTCATATACCAAAAAATATTTCAATATTAAAGGGGCAAGAAAATAAGTTGTGTATATAGGCTGCAAACAGGCTAAATGCAAATGTGGTTGGAATAGCCTACTACAGATCAAAAGTAGATTTATAATGGTTTGACAATGTTTAAGTGAATGTATTGTAATAATGTACAGTTTTTTTATTTTTTATTTTTATATACAGAATTTTATTATTATTATTTTTTATTTATTTGAAACATTGTGAAGTGTGTTCCTTTCTTGAAATGTGACGTGAATCATTTCTTGGATTTAAATATATGTAGGCCAAAATATATTTTAAATGCTTTTAAAAATACATATGTATATCTTTAAAATATGTCACCCTGGACCACAAAACCAGTCAGGGTAATTTTTTTGTAAATACATTACAATACACATTGATGTATAGTTTGTTAGGATAGGACAATATTTGGCCAAGATACAACTAATGGAAAATCTGGAATATGAGGGTGCAAAAAAATCGAAATATTGAGAGAATCACCTTTTAAAGTTCTTCGGAAGAAGTTCTTAGCAATGTATATTGCTAATCAACAATTAACTTTTGATATATTTACGGTATAGAAATTTACAAAATATCATAATTTTTGGCATAAAACAATAATCTATAATTTTGACCCATACAAATATACCCATGTTACATAAGGGTGGTCCAGGGTCACATACATTTTCAAAAATATCCAAAAACGTGGCCAAACATACACTGTAAGAAATATTTATATGTTTTTAGACATAAATATATTGCAAAATATGTCTTTCTGTGTTAAATTAAAATCTATATAAAAAAAAAATAATATGTGTGTGTATATATATGTATATATGTGTGTGTGTGTGTGTGTGTGTGTGTGTGTGTGTTCTATTCAATCTTTTTTTTCACATTTATTTTTATTGTATTTATGTTTTTATTTTTGTAAGGGTTGACATTCGTCATTTAATCTAGAATTTACCTGCTTGGTTACTAGGTTTTTAAAAACAACTTGCTAAACGAAAAAACATTGCATACATATTTTGTTTTGCGTAACACTTATGTAAACTACATACAAAAGCAAAAGCTCTTCTGAAGTACAGCAGGGACTGGTTAGAAAGTGCTCCACTGTGCACTGGCCTTAAAAATATATCCATTAATAACTTAAGAACGATTAAAGTTTAATATACACCACAACACCGAACAGGAGATGCTTCCTGTGCCACACATCACACCTGTACAAACACCACAATACATGCTAAATTATATATATATATATATATATATATATATATAATTTTATTTAATATTAATTATATATTATTTTTAAAATGACTATTATAAGTAATTTCAAGTAACAAAAGTGCTGTACAACTGGGTGACACATAGCATTGTACGTGTGACATGGCCTCATGCTTCTGTCGCCACAGGAAGTGCAAGTAGCTTGATTAAAAGGCAGCTTGTTCAATTAAATTGTCCTGTGTTATTGCCAGGGTCTGACAGGTGGAGGCCGGAGACTATAATTACACGTCCTGGCTCAGAACGCCTTTAGGGTTCACAACCAGGTCTTGTGTGTAACAGCAATAAGGACTCAGTCAGTTCAGTTCAGATCAGTGGGAGTTTGATTGGCAGGCGATTTGATGAATTATAATGCAGAATCTGCCATTTTGTCTTAAAAAAATGAACCAGACAGGAGAGTAGAATAACATCGGACAAACAATTTCTTCTGTATTTCCGCCATTTAAAAAAAAAAATAGATAGGGCGGGTCTTTGAGAAGGGTCAGTTGCGAGATGTCAACTAAGCATTTTAAAGGAACACTCCACTTTTTTTGGAAATAGGCTCATTCTCCAACTCCACCAATCCCCCCCCCCCCCCCCCCCCCCCGGAGTTAATAAGTTGATTTTTACCGTTTTGAAATCCATTCAGCCGTTCTCGATATCACTTTTAGCATAGCTTAGCATAGATCATTGAATCCTATTAGACCAGTAGCATCGCGTTCAAAAATGACCAACGAGTTGGGAGTGTAGTTCCTAATCTTATCAGCCTAGAAAATTGAAGCTTTGCATCTCCACCGGTCTTAGTACACGATATAACTACAGAAGAGTGAAGTTTTAAATAGGACAAATATCGAAACTCGTTGGTCATTTTTGAACGCGATGCTATTGGTCTAATAGGATTCAATGATCTATGCTAAGCTATGCTAAAAGTGATATCGCCAGAACAGGAGAACGGCTGAATGGATTTCAAAACGGTAAAACTCAACTTATTAACTCGGGGAGTTGGAGAATGAGCCTATTTCCAAAAAAAAAAAGTGGAGTGTTCCTTGAAGTTCTTACCACAATTCCGACTTTACATCTCACAAAATATTGCAATTCTGACTTTTCTCAAAAATTAATTTCTTTGGTATTTCTGCCATTGAAAAAAAAATAGAAAGATAGGGTGGACCTTTGCAAAGGGTCTATTGTGAGATGTCAACTAAGAATTTTAAGTTCTTTCCACAATTCCAACTTTACATCTCGCAATTTCTTCGGTATTTCCGCCATTGAAAAAAAAGAAAGAATAATAGGGTGGCTCTTTTGCAAAGGGTAAATTGCGAGATGTTAACTAAGCATTTTTAAGTTCTTCCCACAATTTTGACTTTACATCTTACAAAATCTTGCAATTCTGACGTTTTTCTCAGAATTAAATTTCTTTGGTATTTCGGCCATTGAAAAAAAAAAAAATAGATCGGTAGGGCGGGTCTTTGCGAAGGGTCAGTCATGAAATGTCAACTAAGAATTTTAAGTTTTTCCCCACAATTCCGACTTTACATCTCACAAAATCTTGCAATTTTGACTTTTTTCTCAAAATTCAATTTCTTCTTTGTTTCCGCCATTGAAAAAAAATAGATAATTGCAACTTTTTCTTTTACAATTTTTTTACAAAAAAGTAATAGTGTGACACAATTCGGACTTTTCTTCTAAGTATTGTAAGGAAAAACAGTCACAATTTGCTATATATTAAAAAAAATAAATAAATTGTTAAGTCCAGTTTCATGCCGGCTGAGCTACCGAGCAAACTTGTTACGTCCAGAAAGCAAAACATTTGGAGCTGTAATCATAACTGTGTACGAAAACGACTAAATTGCTGTTTTACCGCTTCTAGTGTTCCTTTCTGTTGGAAACTGCAGCAATATGTACCTACTGGTACGTATTTCGTGTCTTGCGAAAAAGGTCACACAGGTACATTTTCATCATGAGCTCAAGTACAATATTTGATGAAACCACATATTGACAAGCAAGTTTTTGCAACTAATGCAAAAGATGATTTAAAATCCTTGCTGCCTTTTTTTTTTTGCTTACTGGCATGCTTTATATAACGCCAAATCTACAAAAGTTTAAATAATGAATTACATCATCCTTGTGCTCACGTAATCATGTATCAAATCTAACCGACTTCCAGCACACCATGAAAAACAATCACGCATCCCATTAAAAAACAAAAGCTCTGAGAGTACAGTAGTGGTTTCTCATCAACACAGGTTTAATAGAATACAGTGATGACCATCAGTAACATAGGTTTCTTTTTTTTTTTTTTTAAAGATACGTTTGTTTTTTCCCCTCTAAGTTGTCTGGAAACCCTTCCTCAGCTTTGTTTTAGAGAAGAAGAGCTTTGAAGAGCTCTCTTCGCTCATGGCTTGCGTAGGTTCATTATTGCTAGCAGAAAAAGAGCAGTACTGAACAGTACATGGACAAAAAGCAGTGACAGCAAGTGAGGAGGGCTAACCGTCATGAACGATCGAGAGCATGCCCTCGACGCAGAAACTATCGCTAACAGGGGAAATGCTGCGTCTAACAGTCAGTCCACGGGGGGGCAAGGCTCAAGAGTACGTGAAGACGAAGTGAGATGTTCTTCTTGGAAACGGAACCATCCGAAAACTTTGGTCCTTTGACTCATTACCACTCGGTGAATAAGCGAGAGCCTGTGAATGCATTACAGACGCCCAGTGCTGCATCTGTTCGAGTTTGCGTGCTTCCAAGTAGTTTTCAAGTACGTACTTCAGTGAGAAGGGGGCGGGGCCGAGGGTTACTGAAAAGCGTTACAGACTTCTGTATCCATCTGAGTTATCAGTGGTGATTAAAATAGCACATTTAGAAGACAGACGTCACATACACATCCCAAACGTTACGCGCACCCACGCACACGCTCAAACACACGTACATGTATACAATATATGTAAGTTACTACACTTCCGATATATAATTTGTGCCCCGTAAGAGGTGCTAGAGGAATGATCGTGAGGGAGATTGTACATGATGGCGAGGGCCAAAGGGGAAGGTTATCTCTGAATCTACACTGCGTATATATCATCTCGAGCACAGCTTCATCACAAGGTCCGTGTCCTGTGAGCTGCACTCATCAATCTCTGGTCATCAATCCTGTCTCGAAGGCCGTATACGAAGGTTTTCCGCTTCTAGTGCAGATCTAGGATTTACGAGGCAGGACAGCCGGTGGCGTGCTTAGAAACTTCCACAAAGGGTATAAAATCGGGATGAATCTCGTAATGGATGGTAGATTCCGTACATACATTCGGGACAGTCTGGGCATCTCGTAAAAGTTTCATTGATCCTGCTCCACGTTTCTGTTTCAGTACATTCGACATCTGGATGTACATTCTGGACCAGTTAAAATGCACCATAACAGATCAACTTCAGAAGCCCCTTTTTTCTGATACGAGAACACTGATGATGGGTGTTGGGCTTTATGCAGGTGAATTTCGTGGTTGGAAGCAGATGAGGAGAGCTTGCATGACAATACACAGGTGATGGATGTTTATGCCCTGCCCCCTCCTGTTATTCATCCCTCCGCCAACAGAAAAATAAATAAATGGAAATTGATTAGTGCAATGGCACGGTAGGGATGGCACAAGTCATAGACATAAGAGGGAAAGAGTTAAGGGTTGCAGCATCGCTAGTCAGAAACACGCATGTGTTTTGTGTCAAGCACCAGGCCTACGCAGGTATCTTGAACAGAAAAATCCAATGGCGTAGCGACTGCGTACTGTGACATTATTTTACTTGCCAAATATGAAAACACGCATATAACTTTGGTGAGAAAAGTGGAGATATTAAAGATTAAAAAAAGCGAATAATCAGATGAATGGTGACTGTTATAACAGAAAAGACCTTCATTCATCTTCGGAACACAAATTGGGATATTTTTTATTGAATCTGAGAGCTTTGTGAACCTGCATAGACAGCACAGTGTTCATCTTGTGAATGAGCGTTGAAGACGGACATGGAAGAGAAGAAATTGTTAAATAAAGTTATTTTTGTTTTCTCGTAGCTTCAGAACATTACAGTTGAGGCACTGATGGACTATTTTAATCATGTCCTTACTACCTTTCTGGGTCTTGAATGTGTCAGTTGCGTTGTTGTCTATTCAGGGTCAGAAAGATTTCGTATTTCATCAAAAATATCTTAATTTGTGTTTCGAAGATGAACAAAGGTCTTACAAGTTTGGAACGACATGAGAGTGAGTAATTAATGACAGAATTTTCGTGTTTGGCTAAACTATTCTTTCAAGTTAGTAATGAGTTAAACATGAATGTTTAAGTACACTATATGTACCATTTTAAAATGGCAACAAATTCTCTCCTAAGTGGTCTAAGTGTTGTATCCATTTCTAAGTAAAGAAACTGGTAGTGTATAGAAAAAAAAAGTGGTAGCGCGATCGGATTTACTCTACATCCACCTCCTAGCCTGTCAAAAACAGGCCCTTGTTGAAAATAATAAAGGCACACATTGTGCTGCTGAAACTCAACTATCCATGTCCTCAACACCTGAGGGGCACTTCAGACTACGAGCCTCTCCTGTCAGCCTTATTTTGTTGTCAAGCAAACCTCTCTTGCTACATTTACACATCCCATACAAACCTACACTACCAGTCCAAAGTTTTTGAACAGTAAGATTTTTAATGTTAAAGAAGTCTTCTTGGTCTGCTTACCAAGCCTGTATTTATTTGATCCAAAGTACAGCACAATTTTGCAGTATTTTTACCATTTAAAATAACATTTCTATTTGAATATTTTAAAATGTAATTTATTCCCATGATTTCAAAGCTGAATGATCACATTTAAAAATATAGTCTAATAGAAAACCGTTCTTTTAAATAGTAAAAATATTAGTTTTTGCTGTACTTTGGAGCAAATAAATGCAGGCATGGTGAGCAGAAGAGACTTCTTTAAAAAAAACATTAATAGTCTTACTGTTCAAAAACTTTTGACTGGTAGTGTATATCTGACAATTAATCAGATCTTAATTCAGCTTGCCAATATAAAGATAATTAATAAGACATATTTGACCAAACATATTTGTTTTGAATGGGAGGTTAATACATTAAGATTATCTTTCTCAACAGGGTTTAACAACACGCTCTTGTCGATGTACTACAGCATTGTTTAGGGATGGTAGTGTGTCTCCTGATGAATACTCAGTCATTTTCTTCTTTGGTTTTAAAAACTGAAAATGTATATACTGCATCTAAATTTAATCTGATATGTTTCTCTCCAAGGCAATGATTGGAAAAGCAACAGGTGTTGTCTGTCAGTGGGTTATGTTATTTCTAGTTGGCGTCATCAAAGGGTGGCAGGAGATATGGTGAATGTGCAAATGCTTCAACGTGGCAGCCGCCCAAAACCAGCCCAGCACTTTCCACAAATAGAATACAAAATAGACCTTAAAATTGTATCTTTTTGTTATTTCAACACACAGTCAGTGAAAGTGGCACTTAACCTTTAACGTCTTGAGGTCAAACTAAATACTATATGAGTTGGTACATTTTAGAATCTTATCAAGATTTTGCTATTTCCTAGCAATAAACATTAAATTAAAAACACAATATTAATAAATTAAAATTATCCACCTTGTTCTTCCCGTAAAGATTGGGCACAGCCATTTTTAAATGGAATGTGTCTGGCTTCCAGTGTATTTTTAGCTATACAAAACGGCTTGTTTTGCGGTTTGATTTAGCAAATTAGTGTGTTTTACTATGTTGTTTTAATGTATTATCTTAATTATGAACACAATGGATTGTAGTGTAAACCGTTTTATCATTTACTGTACGCTGTTATTCCTCTTGTTATTTCCGTACAGTGGCTTATGAACCAGAAAACAGCTTACTTCCGCATTGAAAAATAAGGTGGATACGAGATGGGATACAATTTAGAGTTGTTGTTTTTTACTATTTGTGAAAAGCACCATTTATGGCTTTTAGATAAATGGACACGTTTAACAAAATGAAGGTAAAACATGGGGTCAAAAACAACATCTAAAAACATGCTAAAAACATAAACACACATGAATATGATGCCACTCGTTTCTCAATGACTCATCACAGCCAGGTCATAATTATGCCTGAGCTGTAATTTATAGACGAATCCTAATCTGCAATTTATAGACATTATCACATCCTCGAGTAACCAGTTTATACAATAAGTATACGCTTTAGATGAGGGAAAAAATAATTTTAGAGGTCTACGAGGTCAGTTTCTCTAAAGATTGTAGTGTTTAAACATTAAAATGGCTTCAGTAACCAACACACAAGATCTGTACTCCTGTTGACTGCAATTACCTGCTTGATTCTACACTGGGTTTGCTTGAAACTTCACTTGTGTGTGTCTGTGTGTGTATGAACAGAAGAGAGTTATCATAGTGTTAACAACACTCTTTTTCCCCCCTTCCACACACAGACATGCACACAAATCAAACTGGACCAGAGAGAGGGTTATGAGGAGGAAGCTGGCTGAGAGTGATGAAGGATTCTGATAGGCTGGCTCATATAAGATGAGAGTGGAAGCGTTAAAGCAATGTAGGTTCTCATATGTTTGATTGTGTTTCTGTTCCAGAGCTTAGTGAGCTGCCTGATTCCTACATAGACAGCCGTCTGTGGAACCTCAGCATGGACTCATTTGGACTCTACATAGGCAGCAACACTTTATCTCACAACTTTGAGCTTTTTGTTAGAATTCTGAATTTACATCTCGCAATTGTGACTTTTTCTTAATTTCATATTCCAAGACAAAAAGTCAGTGTGAGCTGGAAAATCAGAATTCTGGAGGCAAAAAAGTTCATAATTATTTTTTTGCTTTGAATTTTGAGTTTACATCACACAATTCAGCTTTTTCTCGGAATTATGAGTTACATCTTGTACTTCTGACTTTGTCTCAGAATTCTGAGAAAAAGAAAGTTCAAAATTCATGTTTTGTTTGCTAAAATTTGAGTGTACATCTGGAATTGTGAGATAAAAAGTCAGAAGTGCAAGATGTAACTTATAATTCAGAGTTTATTTATAGATGTAAATTTCAAATTCTGAGACAGAACTGTAAACTGTCAGAATTCTAAGGGGAAAAAAGTTCAAAATTCATATTTCTTTTGCTGTGACATCAGAATTTAGAATCAGAATTCTAAGGGGAAAAAATTCACAATTCTTAATTTGAGTTTACATCCTGCAATTCAGACTTTTTCTTGGAATTATGATTTACATAGAATTCTGAGATAAAAAGTCTCAAAATTGAGTTCAGCAATTCAGCAATTCTGACTTTTTTTTTCTCTTAATTCTGAGTTTGTATATATAATGAAAATTTGTACATCTTTTTTATAATTTTATTCTGTGGCAGAAATTAGCTTTCATACTGATAATCTTAAATATTTATAGCACACTCAAATATTGGGTAAAATAGTCAGGATTAAAATATAATAAACTGTTTAAAGATTTTTAACTTCTCTCTTCATTCTGGGTTTGTGTTCTGCCCAGAGAATACATGCAATGCTGCCTTAAAGTTTGTTTAATACGAGGAACTTTTTAGATCTAAAAATGCTGCCTATGAAGGCTACTCACTAGGTTTTGAAACAGAGTATGCATGTATGCATTCGTATGCCCCTATTCATGAGCGTGTTTTAGCTTCAGGGACGGAGGGCGGCATGATGGGGCAAGGAAGTTGTCGATTAGACCCTTTTGCTGTGGGTTACATGGGGAAAGGCTATCCCAGGCTTCCTCTCTGGAGAGCGGAGAGGATAGGGCACACTAGGGAAGCAGCTCATAGGGCCGTGACTTTCTCTAGCCCTTCGGACCAGGCGCTGCGATTCCCTCCTCAGGGGCATGACCTCCAGCCGCCTCTTCCTGCGGCCCTCCTGGGGGAAGAGCGCAGCCACCTCCAACAATTGTCCATCTGAGGTGGTCTGCGTGTAGGAGGGCACTCTGGGTTTAGGCTGGGGCTTTTGCCTGTACCCGGAGGGGCCGTCCTCTTGGTAGGGGCGCCAGGCTGCGCCGGCCCCGCCGTAAGGGGGTATCAGGTCTGGCATGACGGTTCTTGTCGGGGGGAGGCTGGATGAAGCTGGGAGCCTGAAGCAGCCAGTCTCTGCACGCAGATCCGGCCCCGTGATGCTCAGACTTGTTCTGTCTGTAAACGAATCCATGCGGTCTTCGTAGGCCAGGTCGGCCGGTGCAGAGCACTGCTGGAGTGGCCAGCCGCTCCGGTTCTTGCCTCCATTCTCTGCCCCTCCATCTTGACACACCAGCTCACTCTGCAAGGACTCTATTTCCTCTTCTTCCTCCTCCTCTCCCGCGTCCTCTACCGGCTCCTCTTCCTGCTCCTCCTCTGGTTCATCTGAGGGTGGGGGCAAACGGGGGTCCCTGAGGAACACCACAATGACTGTGATGTTGTCGCTGGACCCCGCGTCCCGGGCCGAGGCCACTAGCTTGTGGGCCACCATGGCGGTGTCCCCGTTGTTCTCTTGCAAGTGGTCGCTTACCACTCGCACGGCTTCTTCTGGATTCACCGTATCATAGAAGCCATCACAGGCCAGGATCAAGTAGTCCTCGCTGCCATCCAGGTTGAAGGAACTGCAGTCAGCGTCACCACAGATATAGGGCTTGTGTTCTGAGTCACCTGTACATGCAAATGGAAAATCAACTGAAAGTGAATATCACAAATATATATATATATACACACACACACACACACACACACACACACACATACAGTAAAGTAACAAGTAAGTCACAAAAAATCAAAAATTTTCAGAAAGTCAACTGAGATCAGAATTCTGAATTGCACTTCTGACTTTTTAATTTTAGAATTAATGTAAATTTCAAATTCTGAGACAAAAATTCAGAACTGTGAGATCAGATTTATTCTTGGAATTATGAGTTACATAATTCTGAGATTTATCTGAGAATCCTGAGATTGCATTCAGCAATTCTGACTTTTTTTCTTTTAATTCTGAGTTTTTATATATATATATATATATATATATATTTCAAATTCCGAGACAAGAAGTCAGAACTTTTTCAGAAAGTAACAAGTCACAAAAAAATAATTTAATTTTTTTTTCAGAAAAGGTAAACTGTGAATTCCTTACTGTTTAATTACTATAACAAAATTTATATATATTATATTTATATATACATATATATTAATACATATATTGTATTTTAGAAAATATATAGTAAATATATATAGTAAAGTGAAATCACATTTAATATTTTTTACATTTTATTTTTCATTCTCATTAATCACAATAGCATTTCTCATTGATCTAAAAACCAACATAAACGAAAGGCATTAACTAAATACAAAATTTTAAATATAAATATTTTATAGTAAAGTAACAAGTAAAATTAAATAACTAAAAAAACTATATAAATTGAAGGCACTACAACAAATATAAATATATATATTTTATATTTTTATATATATATTATTATTTTTATATATATATTTAATATATATTATTTATTTTAAAATGTATAGTAAAGTGAGAATTAAAAATTAAATAAAAAATGATATGTGATCAATTTCTCATTAATCTAAAAAAATCTACATAAATGAAAGGCACTACAACAAATACAAAATTTTAAATATAAATATTTATGTATTAAAAATATATAGTAAAGTGACAAGTAAAATCACAAACATTTTTAAATATATAAATATATATATATGCGCATATGTATGTGTGTATATGTTAAAGTGACAAGTAAAAAGCACATTACATTATATTTTCAGACTCAGCAATGCAAATAATGGCATAATGCAGTGTCCTAAAATATTCTTCAATCTTCTGTTAAACTAATTATAATTTCTTATTTGCTTCTTTTGATTTTTTTTTTTTTTTTTTGAGTACAATATGACTTGGACATGTTCTGTCTGGACTTGTTTGGTGTTTGTAAAAGACCAGTTGCCTAGGCTATGGCAGAATTAGCCTTGCTTGTCCTATTTATGAATCAAGAGCTTTAAGGGAATTAAATGCTAGACTGATAGGATTATCTGACAGATTAGCCATCAGCATTTAGGGAGTGAAACGGTTCCTGTGCAGGAAGTTGTGGGAACCCTGCCCAAGGATTTTGCAGGAGGTCAGTCTTTGTTATTGCAGGGATGCTCATTAGCCTGAATGCCGTAATCTTACCCTGGCTAATGTACATACTGTAAAGTACACTGATAATTTATCAATAATTTATTGAGGTAATGAAAAAGTTTGTATGCTTTTTCAACTCCAACCACAGTTGGTCTGATTACACAAGTTTTGAAACAGTAGGGTGGTTTAAGTTTTGACAAGAATCGATATTGTTTTTCGAAAGCACACAGACTCAGCTACTGATTTAGACCTGCACAATCTGGTTACATTGATTACATTGAGTCTGTGCCAGGGTTTGCTTTCTAAAACACTGTCTCCTTCATACTGAAATCTATGGTGTGATGATAAAGGGTTTTCTGCTGTGGCCTGTATATCCGCTTCTAAAAATATGCAACCACTGACCTTTAGTTCACTTTAACTTACAAAAGATCCAGCCTAAATAAGTGAATACTTGAAAGAGCACAAAAGCAAAGGCTTTCACAACCATCTTAAGGATGCCTTTGGCTCAATTACTGGGATTTGTGAAGCGTATTCTCTGTAAAGCTGCTTTAGAATACTGTATGTATTGAGAAAAGCACTATTCAATATAATTATGTAGGCTGTCACAGCATTTTACACAATGTTTGCTAGGAATACAATCAGAGCTGTCAGTTTAGCTTGTTAAACTGTGTAAATGGCCCATACCGATGGCTCTTGACACGGACAGGCTGCCGTTCACCCTCCATGTGCCGAACCAGATCACACACCCTCCCAAAGCCTCAATCCTCTTTTTCTCATCCTGTACACGCATAAACAAACAAACAATATGGTCATGAGGAGTCATTAACCATAATCATGTTCAGTTCAGTGTCAATTAGTGAAACTAATCAGCTGAACTTTGACTTCTATTCAGTTTCATTATATAGATAAAGCTCCAAAGACGTGGCTCAACAGATCCACTCTTGGGAGTGCATTATGTAACACAGATTTGCTGTCACATGACTCTTGTCAATTGAATGGACTGTGCTAAAGAACATCCCACATAAAGAGCTGAACTGAGATATAAACGATAAATTAAAAATACATTATGCAAATTAAATTGGCATATATAAACTTGTACACCTGACCATTTTATTTTAGTCTAATAAAATTAAAAATTAAATTAAATTGGCATATATACCAATTTATATTAGTCTAATAAAACAAAATAAAAAATTAAATTAAATCAAATTAAATTGGCATATATACTTGGAACACCTGACCATTTTATATTAGTCTAATAAAATAAAAAAATTAAAAATTAAATTAAATTGGCATATGTACTTGGAACACCTGACCATTTAATTTTAGTCTAATAATTTTTTTTTTAAATTAAATTAATATAAAATGGTCATGTGTTCCAAGTATATATGTCAATTTAATTTGGTCTAATAAAAATAAAAAAATTGGCATATATACTTGGAACACATTACCATTTTATATTAGTCTAATAAAATAAAATAAATTAAATTAAATCAAATTAAATTGGCATATATATACTTGGAACACCTGACCATTTTATATTAGTCTAATAAAATAAATTAAATTAAATCAAATTAAATTGGCATATATACTTTACCATTTTATTTTAGTCTAATAAAAAAAAATTAATTAATATAAAATGGTCATGTGTTCCAAGTATATATGTCAATTTAATTTGGTCTAAGAAAAAATAAAATAAAATTGGCATATATACTTGGAACACCTGACCATTTTATATTAGTCTAATAAAATAAAAAAATTTAATTAAATTGGCATATATACTTGGAAAACCTGACCATTTTATATTAGTCTAATAAAATAAAAAAATTTAATTAAATTGGCATATGTACTTGGAATACCTGACCAATTTAAATTAGTCTAATAAAAAATTAAATTAAATTGCTATAAATATAAAATGGTAAGGTGTTTAAAGTATATATGCCGATTTGATTTAATTTATTTTATTTTATTAGATGAATATAAAATGGTCAGATGTTTAAAGTATATGTCTAATAAAATAAAATAAAACTAAATTAAAATAAACTTGGCATATGGAATTGTTACACCTAACCATTTTATATTCATCTAATAAAATAAATTAAAAATATTTATATAAAATTGGCATATATACTTGGAACACCTGACCATTTTATATTTTTCTAATAAAATTAAATCAAATCAAATCGGCATATATACTTTAAACACCTTACCATTTTATATTAGTCTAATAAAATAAAATTAAACTAAATTAAATAAATTTGGCATATGGAATTGGAACACCTAACCATTTTATATTAATCTAAAAAAAAAAAAAAATAAAAAAAATAAATAATAATTGGCATATATACTTGGAGCACTTGGCCATTTTATATTAATCAAATAAAATAAAAATACATTAATAAATTTGCCATATATACTTGGAACACCTGACCATTTCATATTATTCTAGTAAAATAGACATATGGACTTGAAACACCAGACCATTTTATATTAGTCTAATAAAATAAAATTACAATTAAATGTATTAAAAAAATGTCAAAAATAATAAGAAATAAGTCATTCTCACCTCTCTGTCAGGTTTGTGTGGTTTCATCAGCTCCACCGGTTGACCTTTCTTTACCATCATGACCTGAGAGTCGCCCAGCCAGGTTACGTACAGCGTGCGACCCCTCAGAAAGGTCACGACCCCTGTGGTGCCACAGCGCAGGTTCTGTTCCAAACATATACAGATGCTGTCAATGCAAAAAGGGCTGATATGAGCATCTTGATGTTTGAGGGGTAGAAACTCACCTCACGTGATGCCTTCTGTATGAAGCGCTCATCTGTTAGCTTGAAGGAGTGACACAGAGCCTCTCCGGCGTCTTGACTGAACATTTCTTGTCTGACCAGATTTACGTGCAGGTGATTGGCAGCATAGATGGCAGCATCCACCCCACCGTGACCATCAAAAACGCCGAAAAAAGCCTGCTCTTCCTGATCCTAAACACACATACTTTGTTAGCTTTACCTCATTAAAAAATAACTTAATTTTTCATTTAATTGATGATTGCAGATTACATGATTCAAAGTGTTTTGTTACAGTTGCTAAACTGAAAGAAATGTTCCTGTTGTTATTCATTAAAAAATAGCTTATTGCCACATAAAAGACCTCATAATCCATTCTTAATTGAAATAAATCCCTGTAAATGTCTCAATCCGTGCGAAACGGAAAACAAAAACAGGCCAACCTCTGGCATCCAACAGATCAGAAGCTGCTCTCTAATCAACTGCAGTCAACGTAGCTAAATGAAATATTACACATGAGAAATATATGCAGATCAAAATGTTGGTGCTTCCTCTTGTCGATCGCTTTTAATTATCAGCAGCTTACGAATTATTAAATGGCTTCGTTCCATAGCAGGCCCGGTCAAACGGAATAAGCTCTCATTGGTATAAATACGGATTTCATTATGGAAGAATCCCTGAGCTGCCATTACTGTGACACTGTGTCTGTGCTGTACCCGAGCGTCTCGAGATAATATGAAAATGCTCACATTTAGTTGAGGTTTTTATGACACATGGATGCATTCAACAACAGTTTTGATTTTGATTAATTTGTTCTTTTTTTATTAATCACTTAATACAATAATCCACATCTTATCTAATGCATGCAATGATCTGTATGCAACAAAATTAGTTTTTCACCCACAAGGGGACAAAATTAAGTGGAGGATATATGTAAAACAAACAAACAGTACAGGTCAGGATAATCATAAATTAAAAACATTAAAATGGATCTTGCAACTTTTTATTGTTAGTTTATAGAAAATGAAATGCATAATCATCACAGACCCTAAGTCTCTGTGATTTAATTTCTTCTGGACTAAAATATTTGCATAATATGCATAAAATACAAATCAAATGCATCTTTTTTTCTATTGCAGGTCATTAAAAAGTTTGTGATTTAGTTTCACTTTTTTGGTGCCTTTTCCAATAGTTATTCTGAACATTTCAATCTAAAAACAGCTCTCTAGGACTGAAATATTAGCATATAATTCAACACTCTGTATTCTATGCATATGCATAAAACAAACACAAATCAAATACATACTGCAGCTTTTTTAATTGTAGTGAATATAAAATTTGAATTAATATATGTATATGAATTTACTGGATCATATACACCTTTTGTGTTTTTATTAATATTTTTGTGATCATTTCAAAGTAAAAATTGCTATGTAAATTAGATAATACTTCCGGCAGTAGTGAGTATTATAAACATATGGAAGCACATTCCTGCCACATGAATAAAAAAAAAAAAATGTAAAAAAAGATTGCGACTTATCTCGCAGTTCTGACTTTTTTTCTCAAAATTGATATGTAATTTTAATAGACATAAAGAAATAAAGTCAAAATGATAATAACTTGCAATTCTAACTTTTTGTCTCACAAATACGAGTTTATGCAAGTTTATATCTCGCCATTCAGATTTTTTTCTCACAATTCTGACTTTTGACTTTTTCAATTGTAAGAAGAAAATCTGAACGGTGAGAAATAAACTTGCATATGCAAGTTTTTATCTCGCAATTCTGACTTTATTTCTCACAATTGAAAAAGTCAGAATTGTAAGAAAAAAATCGGAACGGCGAGATATAAACTTGCAATTCTGACTTCATTTCTCACAATTGAAAAAGTAAAGTCAGAATTGTAAGAAAAAAATCTGAATGGCGAGATATAAACTTAAAATAGTCAAAATTATGATAAAAACTTGCAATTCTGACTATTTGTCTCACAAATACGAGTCTATATCTCGCCGTTCAGATTTTTTTCTTACAATTCTGACTTTTTCATTTTTGAGAAATAAAGTCAGAATTGCGAGATAACTTGCATATGCAGATTTTCTTACAATTGCAAATTTATATCTTATAATTTTGAGAAAAAATTCAAAATTGCAAGTTATAAAGTCCAAATTTTGATGTTGTCAGAATTGCAAGTTTATGTCTCACAGTTCTGACTTGATAGCTCGCAATTCTGAGAAAAAAAGGTCAGAATTGTGATATAAAATCCTACTTGCAAGTTATAAAGTCAGAATTATGTGATATAAACTCACAATTGCAAGAAATAAAGTCAAAGTTGTAAGATAAAAAGGCAAAAAGTCAAAATTGCAAGTTTATATCTCGCAATTCAGAATTTTTTTTCCTCGCAATTCTGACTTTTTTCTCAGAATTGTGAGATATGAACTCACAATTGTGAGTTTGTCAAATAATGTAAGTCCAAATTTTGATAAATCAGAATTGTGAGATAAGAAAAATTGTCAGAATTGTAAGATAAGTTGCAATTACCTTTTTATTTTTTATTCAGTGGCACTAACAGGCTTCCATACATATGACAAACGTAATTGTTTTCGCTTTTTACATTTTTAATAGAATTCTTTTAACTACGACAAAGTGTACTCCTGAGTGTGCATCTTTTTTCCCCCATTTTTATTTTATTATTATAGGACAGTGTAGAGCAGACAGAAAGCGAAGTGAGACAGAGAGAAGGGGGTGGGATCGGGAAAGGTGCTCAAGCCAGAATTCAAACTCGGGATGCCCGTAACACTATGATATGTCGGCGCACTGCCCACAGGACCATTGGCGCCAACCAGGTTGCATCATTTAATTATGTTAGGAGCATTCTAGTTTTGTATGTTGCTCAGGGGAACAGCACTGATAGAACAACAACTATGTTTATGTTTCTCTCTCTCTCTGTGTAAATGCATTGAATGATGTCCACTTATGGCTGAGACTGGTCTCTGATCTGCTTCTGCCTAAGGCAAAGGGATACTGGTGTTTGCCAATAATACCAGTAAAAGCCCAGCATTTGTCAAACGGCTACTGGATGTGACAGATGAAGAACCGCCTATGAGTAAAGTGTGGTAGGGAAGAGCGTATTGATAAAACGTGCTCCCATTAGGATGGAATATTCCCCACAGTCGTGCTTTAGGGAGAGTCTATTTCATGCTAGTGGACAGCAATGTCACAGTGTCTGCTCTTATTAGCGGAAGAATAGCCCACACATCTCATCTGAAACAAAGTAGATCTGGACGTGAGGCGGCAAATCTGTCTGCACTTATTGCTTTCCGGTGAAGGAGCACATTCTCGCTCGACTGGAAATTACACTGACAATCAGGAAAGAAATTGCATAATGCTGCTTCTTCAGAGATGTTAGGCTCAACACAACTCTATTACACAGAAAAATTGATGTTAAGTGTATTGATGCTTTAGCATCAACCTAGATATTTGTATGAGATGTTTGTTAAAGTGCGGAAGGCTCAGCAGAGGCCTTGAAATGAGTTTTTGATGAAAAACACTCATGAGCTGCTGACAGCCTTAGTATTCATCAGCTGTTAGATGACTTTGAATTTGCCTGTGGGTCGGAGCTGTGGCTTAGCAGCTTGCACAAATCCTCAGACATATTGAGCCCTGTTGCTCATTCGGGTGCTGCAGGATTAAATCCATCTTGCAATATTTCCTGATAATATTTTATCCCTTCTGGGCCTTGAACGTGTCATTTATGTTGCAGTCTATGCAGGGTCAGAAAGCTTTTGGATTGCATCAAAAATATCTTAATTTGTGTTCCGAAGATTAACGTCAAGTCTTACGGATTTGGAATGACATGATGGTGAGTAATTAAATACAGAACTATCATTTTTGAGTGAACTCATGATCAAGTGAAAGTCATGATGAAGGTCATACCTGTAGATTGAAGAGCGTGTTGAAGTCAGGAATGACGACGTGTTTGTCTTCCATCTTTCGGCGCATGTTTTTAATAGCGTGGATGGAGGTCTCATAGTATGGCAATTGGCGGCGGCGATATGGGAACTCCTTTAGCCAATGACAGCATGTCTCGCATAGCTTATTGAAGATCAGCCGGGCCAGCTTCACCGACTCAATCTCTGTCGTGGCAAATAACATGTTACATGTTATACAAGCGGAAATAAACACTCTGAGCTGCTTAGATTCAAGATGACTAAGCATCCATTCTTTCATATGTCACAACAGTGTTAAAAAACACATACATGCATCATACACAAACAGACAGTGCTGTTTTTTTTCTCACAAGCCAAACAGATTTGATTGCAATATCATACTGGAAAGGAAGAGTGCATGCGCTGCTGATTAAATGCACAGTGGAAGCGGAATCGAGGACAGTGGGCAAAAGAGGCCATCTGCCAACTGAGAAAGAGAGAGAGGAGGTGACTGGTTAATGATGATGGGATTGTTCCAGCTCTGGTCTCTGTGGACTAAAACTGACATTCCGTCGTTCTGTGAAGTTCTTGTCAATATCTCTCAAGCACACGCTCTGCCTTTACACCCACCTGTGAACTATATGCTGCTCTTTATGTCCTCAAAGCTTTCCAGGTAGTGATATAAAGTGTTTAAAGTGTTTAATGGATAACTATAAATAAAGTTGCCTATCAAAGGGATAGTTTATTAAAAAAATCTGTCATTTAATCATGTTTTTTTCCAAACCAACATTTTGGCAGATCAAAGTGCATCACATCCGGTTAAATGACACCAATTGCTACTGGTTCTCATGTCACTATGGAAGCCTGTTTCTGCCACTGAATAAAATATTAAAAAGGTAATTGCGACTTTTTATTCACAATTTGGACTTTTTTTCTCAGAATTGTGCAATACAAACTCGCAATTGCAGGTTATAAAGTCAGAATGGTGAGCTATTAATTTGCCATTCTGGGGAAAATTTTTTAGCAATTCTGACTATTTATTTGCAATTGCTAGTTTAAATCTTTGAGTTTAAAACTTCATTTAAGTGATATAAACTCGCAATTTTGAGAAAGTCACAATTGTGAGGTATAAACTTGCAATTCTGAAGAAAAAAAAATATTGTGAAATATAAACTCAATTCTGAGAAAAAAGTCAGAATTGCAAGATGTAAACGTAGTTCTGAGGAAACTGTCAGATATAAACTCGCAATTCTAAGAAAGTCAATTCTGAAAAAAAAATCACAACTGTAAGATATAAACAAGTTACAATTGCGAGACAAACGTGCAATTCTAAGAAAAAAAGTCACAATTGTGAGATGTAAACTCACAATTCTGAGAAAAAAGTCACACTTGTGAGATATAAACTCGCAATTCTGACGCTTTATCTCAAGTTTGTATTTCGCAATTGTGACTTTCTCAGAATTCCGATTTTATATCTTTAAATTCTGACTTTATAACACAGACATAAACACTATATAAACTCACAATTCTAAGAAAAGTCACAATTGTGAGATAAGTCACAAATGCTAGACAAACTCCTAATTCTAAGAAAAGTCACAATTGTGAAATATAAACTCACAATTTTGAGAAAAAGTCACAATTCTGAGAAAAAAAGTCACAATTGTGAGATGAAGTCACAAAGATAAACTTGCAATTCTGACGCTTTATATCTCAAGTTTGTATCTCGCAATTGTGACTTTCTCAGAATTCCGATTTTATATCTTACAATTCTGACTTTATAACACACAACTGTTATTTATTAAGTTAGAATTGTGAGATATAAACTCGCAATTCTGAGAAAATATTTGTCTTTTTTTTCCCAATCAGAACTGGACTTTATTTAAAAAAAAAAAAAAGTCAGAATTGCAAGAAATAAAATCAGAATTGTGATAAACTGAGTTTACATCTCGCAATTTTGATTTTATTTATTGCAATTGCAAGTTTATGTCATGCAATTCTGACTTAATTCCGACTTATAAACTCTTAATTGCGAGTTTATATCACACAATTCTGAAAAAAAGAATTGCCCATTTAAATCTTACAATTCTGACTTCATTTCTCAGAATTGTATGATATAAATTCACCAAAAATGCACCAAATTTGAATATCTGGAAGTGTGAATAAAATGTATAATAAAAACAGATACAGAAGACCTGGAATATACCATATGAGAATTACTTTTATTGGGCTTTTTATTGAGTTTTTTGTCTTCTGGTCAATGCATTCACTGTCTGGAAAAGTGCAGCATTAGCATTCTTTAAAGCATCTTTTGTTTGATTACAAAGAGAAGAAAGAAAGTAAATCATACAGGTTTGGAAAGACATGAGGGTAAAACAATTGACAGAATTTTTATTTTTGTGTACACAAAACCTTTAAAGTATCATTGGCAAGCATGTCATTTGTTTCTCAAGCTCATAAGAGCGTTTGCATGCCAAAACACATGGCAAAGTCCTAGATTTGCCTAATGGAGTGCCTGTTTTTTTATTACGCCATTTATTGCATATTTTTCCTAGGCTGCATTTTCGTCTGCCTCAGTACTGCCTTTGACAGATGTATTTTAGCATTGTGTGGCTGAAGAGCCCTTTTAGATTTTTTGATGGTTGTAAAAGTAGACATTACATGCTCTTTTCTCTTCCCTTAGCCTTTCAGATGCTCTCTCTGTCTTGTCTCCGTGGGCACAATGTCTGAATTTAATCTGCCATCTGAGGGCTGAGTTGGTGAACAGTATGTACTGCCATTGCCCTGAGCAGACGTCTGTCTGCCGCCCATTGTACTGATGTCAGTCGTTTCCACTGCTACGACTTACACTAAGCATACTCTCTGCTGCTGGAACAGGTCACGTCATGTAGGCCTGTTTAAAGGACTGTACCTCCCGTAAAACCCTTTATCAACTGTCCTAGCTGAGGCAAACCAGACTCGGCTCAAGTGGAGTTCTCGTTCTCTGACGTATTTTTGAGCGGTGCTTAAACGCAACACAGATTGCAGTCCATCTGGATTTATAAATCTACCGTCCATTCAGGAAAGTGTCTGGGATCAGCGGGCTATGTGAATGTCTGTGCTAACTCATGACGGCAATCGTTGGATGTGAACCACAGAGAATTATTGCAGCCTTCATGACTTGTCGGAATGATTGTATTTATGAGATCAGTGCACATGAACGCCACCACAATGTTGTAATTACCAGTGGAGAAACTCTGAATTTTCTTCCAGAGTTGTCATATGTCTATTAAAGAATTATGGTGGAAACAAATTGCTGTCGGTCATAATTAAAGATGAAATATGTCATTTTACTAACAGAAAACTAACAGAAGCTGAACTGTAATCTGTTTGGAAGGGCAAACCAAACTACATTTCCATTCTCTGTGGCAGCACAAGAATGTTAAAAAGACATAATAAAATATGTATTGAAATTCTAGACTAATTTGTCAAAGTAAACCGAAAAGATACAAATATATAAAGCAGTACGAAATGTTAAAATATATTTTAAAACATGCATATTAAAGTTTTATACTTTTTGTCAAAATAAATCGAAAAAATATAAATATATAAAGGCAGCACAAAACGTTTATATATATATATATATATATATATATATAAACATGGATATTAAAATCCTATACTATTTTGTCAAAATAAATGAAAAGATATAAATATGTAAAGCCGCAAAAAATTTAAAAATATATAAATAACATAATAAAATTATACTATTATAAAAAATATACTATTTTGTCAAAATAAATTGAAAAGATGTAAATATATAAAGAAATACAAAATGTTAAAATATAAAAAAAAATTATATATTGCATATATTTATATATTGAATTAATATGCACATTAAAATTCTCTACTTTTTGTCAAAATAAATCGAAAAGACAAATATATAAAGCAGGACAAAATGAAAAAAATATATAAATAACATGCATATTAAAATTCTATACTATTTTGTCAAAATAAATCGAAAAAATATAAATATATAAAGCAGCAAAAAAATGTTAAAATACATAAAAAAAACCATTCATATTAAAATTCTATACTGTTTTGTCAAAAAAAGATATGAATATATAAAGTAGCACAAAATTAAAATATATATATAACATGCATATTAAAATTCTATA
Organism: Garra rufa; assembly: GCF_049309525.1. Lineage (NCBI taxonomy): Eukaryota > Metazoa > Chordata > Actinopteri > Cypriniformes > Cyprinidae > Garra > Garra rufa. The sequence continues at coordinate 15,134,270 of NC_133383.1, forward strand.
CAATTTTTTCAGAATAAACCGAAAAGATAAAAATATATATTTTAAAACATGCATATTAAAATTCTATACTTTGTCAAAATAAATAAAAAAGATATAAATATATAAGGCAGCACAAAACGTTAAAACATGCATATTAAAATTCTATACTGTTTTGTCAAAATAAATAAAAAAAGCAGCACGAAATGTTAAAATATATTATAAAAAATGCATATTAAAATTGAAAACTTTTTTGACAAAATAAATCGAAAAGATAAATATATAAGGCTGCACAAAACTAAAATATATATAAAAAACATGCATATTAAAATTCTATACTATTTTGTCAAAATAAATCGAAAATATAAAAAATATATAAAGCAGCACAAAATGTTAATATACATAAACATTAAAATTCTATACTGTTTTTTCAAAATAAATCGAAAAGATATAAATATATAAAGCAGCACGAAATGTTAAAATATATTTTAAAACATGCATATTAAAATTGTATACTATTTTGTCAAAATAAATCGAAAATAAATAAATGCATAAATCAGCACAAAATGAAAAAATATATAAATAACATGCATATTAAAATTGTATACTTTTTTGTCAAAAATCGAAAAGACATAAATATGCATGTTTTAAAATATATTTTAACATTTCGTGCTGCTTTATATATTTATATCTTTTATTCTGAAAAAATTGTATCGAATATTAATATGCATGTTTTTTTATATATTTTAACATTTTGTGCTGTCTTATATATTTGTCTTTTCGATTTATTTTGACAAAAAAGTATACAATTTTAATAAGGCAGCACAAAACGTTAAAATATATAAAAACACGCATAATAAAATTCTAAACTTTTTTGTCAAAATAAATTGAAAAGATATAAATGTATATAAAGCAGCACAAAATAAAAAATGCAAATAACATGCATATTAAAATTCTATACATTTTTTTCAAAATAAACCGAAAAGATAAATATATAAAGCAGCACAAAATGTTACAATACATAAATGACATTAAAATTCTACACTGTTTTGTCAAAATAAATCAAAAAGATATAAATATATAAGCAGTACAAAATGTTAAAATAACCAAATTAATAAACAAAATCATATTAAATAATTATACATTGACTAAATAAATGTAAAAAAAAATATAATACTAAAAACATAAAATTAATTATTTTATATGATACAAGTGCATTATAATTTATTATTTTCATGTTATGTTTGATGTTAAAATTATACAGTATACTGTCTAAATAAATTCAAAATATGCTAAAAAAAATTATTTTAAATGCTACAAGTGCATTATATGATAATTATTTTCATGTTATGGTTGATGTTAAAATTATACATTGACTAAATAAATTTAAAAATATAATACTAAAAACATAAAATTATTTTAAATGCTACAAGTGCATTATAATTTATTATTTTCATGTTATGGTTGATGTTAAAATTAAACAGTATACTGTCTAAATAAATAAAAAATATAATACTAAAAATACAATTATTTTAAATGCTACAAGTGCATTATAAATAATAATTATTTTCATGTTAAGGTTGATGTTAAAAATGTACAGTGCATTGTCTAAATAAATTAAAAATATACTAAAAATAAAATTATTTTAAATGCTACAAGTGCATTATAATGATAATTATTTTCATGTTATGATTGATGTTAAAATTATACATTGTCTAAATAAATAAAAATATATAATACTAAAAACAAAATGAATTATTGTAAATGCTACAAGTGCATTATAATTTATTATTTTCATGTTATGGTTGATGTTAAAATTATACATTGACTAAATAAAACAAAAAATGTATAATAAAAACATAAAATTAATTATTTTAAATGCTACAAGTGCATTATAATTTATTATTTTCATGTTATGGTTGATGTTAAAATTAGACATTGTCTAAATAAAATCAAAAATATAATACTAAAAACATAAAATTAATTATTTTAAATGCTACAAGTGCATGATAATAATTATTTTCATGCTATGGTTGATGTTAAAATACAGCATACTTTTTAAATAAATAAAAAATCTAATGCTAAAATAAATTATTTTAAATGCTACAGTGCATTAAAATGCTAATTATTTTCATGGTATGGTTGATGGTAAAAATGTAGTGTATTGTCTAAATAAATATAACAAAAAAAGATATAAGAACATTTTTAGAGATAACAGCAAAGGTAACCTAAATGTAAAAATAAAAGAAATTGGCATGTACAATTAAACAAAAATTAAATATGCAATATTGAGCGTTACAGATTAAAAAAAAAAATCTTAAATATAGGCCAATGACAATATGCCATTAACATATTGTATGTCCACAATCGAAATGCAAAGGAGTCTTGCCGGTGAAAGCGAAGTGAAGGGGAAATGAATCAGATCGGACACAATATCATAAAGAAAGGTGTCAAATATGAATTGCTCCTTTCTAAACCAGCCAAAACTGTGTTCTCACCTCAAATTCCTTTGCCATTTCAATTCGAATATAGAAAGATAAGAAAGCAATTCAGGCCACCGTTAAGTTAGTACGTGACCTAAATTTGCAGTTGAATAGGAGGCTTAAAATTGTGCAGAATGGCCTACATTTGGATCAAATATCACGAGATCTCTACTCGATAGCAAGGCTTCAATGCAGACCTGACTCATTCACTGGCTTTATTGACACTGCACAACTTCAGATGGATTAAGAAAATCACAATGAATCTACACTAGGCTTGTCTCGTTCAAAAATAAGACTTCACAGTCCAAGTTACGTCTATGTGGTGTGGTGTGGTTTTTATAGGGCACTTACGAGGCAGCGTGTCTGTTCCATCCTCCGCACTCTTGTTGAGATAGTACACGGAGAGATCGCTTTGCAGGATACTGTCTGCTGTACCACGGGCCAGGGCTGCGGCCAAGGAAAAAGGGCAATTACTGTAAAAGAGAGATGAAGAGAGAGACAGAGAGCTTTAAAACATCTGCTGAGATCACGAAAACATTATGCAAAGGAGCGCTTGATTCAATTTTTCCTTCTTTTTTCAGTACAGAGCGAGTGCTCATTAAACCGTGAGATGATGAGTAGGAGGCAAAAGCAATATGCACAGGTCAAAACAGAAAATGGTCAAAGATATTCCAGCTGAATATGATCACTGTGCATCAAAAACCGCTTTTTCTGTGTCTTTAAAAAAGCTTGTGGTGAGGAACAAGGGTAGAAAGCTGAACTGTAAGTGTTAAAGCCTGGCTTTTTAACTACTGATGTGAATATCCTTTTAGGGCTTGTCGCTCTGATGGATTGAGAGAGTGAAGAGAGGCACTCTAAAACTAGCATGACCCAAATCCACTCCAGCACTCTGCCGCTCTGAGAGCAGAGACCCCGCTGGATCACTGAAAATAAATACAACCGCGCGTTATGAAATCAAGAGCCGTCACTTAAAGACAAGCCCCGTCATCCCCATAAGAGGATTTCATAAGAGATGATTGTGGAATTCTCATCCGAACAGAACAGGGATCTCCCCATTAAATGACTGACAATGACTTTTAAGATAAGGACCAGAAATCCTACGTGTTCATATGGCGTATTGACATTATGAACACATTTTTGTGGTGGATTACAAGAATATAGAGGAAAATCTATATCTACATCTATCAATGTTGGAAACAGTTGCTGCTTAATATTTTTTGGGAATCTGTGATACTTTTTTCAAGGTTCTTTGATGAATAAAACGTTAAAAAGAACAGCATTTACTCAAAGCAGAAATCTTTTCTAACAATGTAAGTCTTTACTATCAATTTTTTTTATTTATTAATTTAAACATCCTTGCTGAATGAACGTTTTCATTTCTTTCAAATAAAGAAAAAAAAAAAATTACCCCAAACTTTGAACAGTAGTGTTTATTGTTACAAAAGATGCCTGTTTTAAATAAATGCTGTTCTTATTCATGTTTTATTCACAAAGAATCTTTAAAAAAAATTATCACAGGTTCCAAAAGAATATTAAGCAACACAACTGTTTCCAACGTTGATGATAAAGCAGCATATTACACTGAAAAAAATGATTTATTGGTAAGTGGTTGCAGTAGTTACATTTAAATAAACAAATTTTGTTGACTAACTTTCAAAAAAACTTTTTTTACTTAAATGCAGCTAAAATAAATTGATTGCAACCACTTACCTTGAAAAAAATTATTAATTGAATTTACTAAAAATTTTTAGTGTAGAATGATTTCTGATGGATCATGTGACACTAAAAAACAGTAATGATACTGAAAATTCAGCTTTGATCACAGGAATAAATGCTATTTTAAAGTATATTAAATAGAAAACTGTTATTTTAAATTGCAATAATATATTTGACAGTATTACTGTTTTAATTAAATAAACACAGCCTTGATGAGCAGAAAAGATCTTACTGATCCAAAATTTTGAATGGCAGAATATATATGTGACCCTGGACCACAAAACCAGTCTTAAGTCGCTGGGGTTTGTTTGTAGCAATAGCCAAAAATACATTGCATGGGTCAAAATTTTTGATTTTTCTTTTATGCCAAAAATCCTTGAGAAATTAAGTAAAGTTCATGTTCCATGAAGATTTTTTGTAAAATTCCTACTGTAAACATATCAAAATGTAATTTTTGATTACTAATATGCATTGTTAAGAACCTAATTTGGACAACTTTAAAGGTGATTTTCTCAGTCTTTTTGATTTTTTTGCATCCTCAGATTTCTGATTTCAAATAGATGTATCTCGGCCAAATATTGTCCTATCCTAACAAACCATAAATCAATAGAAAGCTTATTTATTGAGCTTTCATATGATGTATAAATCTCAGTTTTGTCAAATTTAACCTTATGACTGGTTTTGTGGTCCAGGGTCACACACACATATATATATATATATATATATATATATATATATATATATATATATATACATATACATACACACACACACAAAGTTTGGGATTGGTAAGTGTTTTTTTTCTCTTATGCTCACCAAAGCTGAATTTATTTGATCAAAAATACAGTAAAACAGTCATACTGTAAAATAATAAAATTTAAAACAACCTTATTTATTGTAATGTATTTTAAATCTAATTTTTATTCAAATTTTGGTGCTCAAGAAACATTTCTTATTAATATGTTGAAATCAATGTTGTGCTGCTTAATATTTTTGTTGAAACTGATTTATTATTATTATTATTATTTTTTTTTTTTAAATAATTATTTTAATAAATGTCTTTACTGTTGCTATTATTCAATTTCATCTTTGCTAAATTAAAAAAATCTTTAAATTCTCACTGATCCCAAACTTTTAAATGGTAAATGGGCCATTCTACAAAATTGATTTAAAACGTTGTGGAAATGTTTAAGAAAGTGTCAATGGTTTTATCAATAACATAAGGTAAATGAATAACAATTACCATTTAAACAATATTTCAAGTGTGATTTATGATTGAAAATTGATCATACTGATTTCAAAGTTAAGGATTCATTAGGTTGAATATATATCGAACCAAAAACTATCATAACATCTTAATTAATAATTCAGTATACTTTGTTTTTTAACAAAACAAAGTTTCGGTCGTGACAGCACATTTTTGATAGTGACAGTGACAGTAATGTAT
>NC_133383.1:15140391-15213895 GCF_049309525.1 Garra rufa
TCATCATGAGCTCAAGTACAATATTTGATGAAACCACATATTGACAAGCAAGTTTTTGCAACTAATGCAAAAGATGATTTAAAATCCTTGCTGCCTTTTTTTTTTTGCTTACTGGCATGCTTTATATAACGCCAAATCTACAAAAGTTTAAATAATGAATTACATCATCCTTGTGCTCACGTAATCATGTATCAAATCTAACCGACTTCCAGCACACCATGAAAAACAATCACGCATCCCATTAAAAAACAAAAGCTCTGAGAGTACAGTAGTGGTTTCTCATCAACACAGGTTTAATAGAATACAGTGATGACCATCAGTAACATAGGTTTCTTTTTTTTTTTTTTTAAAGATACGTTTGTTTTTTCCCCTCTAAGTTGTCTGGAAACCCTTCCTCAGCTTTGTTTTAGAGAAGAAGAGCTTTGAAGAGCTCTCTTCGCTCATGGCTTGCGTAGGTTCATTATTGCTAGCAGAAAAAGAGCAGTACTGAACAGTACATGGACAAAAAGCAGTGACAGCAAGTGAGGAGGGCTAACCGTCATGAACGATCGAGAGCATGCCCTCGACGCAGAAACTATCGCTAACAGGGGAAATGCTGCGTCTAACAGTCAGTCCACGGGGGGGCAAGGCTCAAGAGTACGTGAAGACGAAGTGAGATGTTCTTCTTGGAAACGGAACCATCCGAAAACTTTGGTCCTTTGACTCATTACCACTCGGTGAATAAGCGAGAGCCTGTGAATGCATTACAGACGCCCAGTGCTGCATCTGTTCGAGTTTGCGTGCTTCCAAGTAGTTTTCAAGTACGTACTTCAGTGAGAAGGGGGCGGGGCCGAGGGTTACTGAAAAGCGTTACAGACTTCTGTATCCATCTGAGTTATCAGTGGTGATTAAAATAGCACATTTAGAAGACAGACGTCACATACACATCCCAAACGTTACGCGCACCCACGCACACGCTCAAACACACGTACATGTATACAATATATGTAAGTTACTACACTTCCGATATATAATTTGTGCCCCGTAAGAGGTGCTAGAGGAATGATCGTGAGGGAGATTGTACATGATGGCGAGGGCCAAAGGGGAAGGTTATCTCTGAATCTACACTGCGTATATATCATCTCGAGCACAGCTTCATCACAAGGTCCGTGTCCTGTGAGCTGCACTCATCAATCTCTGGTCATCAATCCTGTCTCGAAGGCCGTATACGAAGGTTTTCCGCTTCTAGTGCAGATCTAGGATTTACGAGGCAGGACAGCCGGTGGCGTGCTTAGAAACTTCCACAAAGGGTATAAAATCGGGATGAATCTCGTAATGGATGGTAGATTCCGTACATACATTCGGGACAGTCTGGGCATCTCGTAAAAGTTTCATTGATCCTGCTCCACGTTTCTGTTTCAGTACATTCGACATCTGGATGTACATTCTGGACCAGTTAAAATGCACCATAACAGATCAACTTCAGAAGCCCCTTTTTTCTGATACGAGAACACTGATGATGGGTGTTGGGCTTTATGCAGGTGAATTTCGTGGTTGGAAGCAGATGAGGAGAGCTTGCATGACAATACACAGGTGATGGATGTTTATGCCCTGCCCCCTCCTGTTATTCATCCCTCCGCCAACAGAAAAATAAATAAATGGAAATTGATTAGTGCAATGGCACGGTAGGGATGGCACAAGTCATAGACATAAGAGGGAAAGAGTTAAGGGTTGCAGCATCGCTAGTCAGAAACACGCATGTGTTTTGTGTCAAGCACCAGGCCTACGCAGGTATCTTGAACAGAAAAATCCAATGGCGTAGCGACTGCGTACTGTGACATTATTTTACTTGCCAAATATGAAAACACGCATATAACTTTGGTGAGAAAAGTGGAGATATTAAAGATTAAAAAAAGCGAATAATCAGATGAATGGTGACTGTTATAACAGAAAAGACCTTCATTCATCTTCGGAACACAAATTGGGATATTTTTTATTGAATCTGAGAGCTTTGTGAACCTGCATAGACAGCACAGTGTTCATCTTGTGAATGAGCGTTGAAGACGGACATGGAAGAGAAGAAATTGTTAAATAAAGTTATTTTTGTTTTCTCGTAGCTTCAGAACATTACAGTTGAGGCACTGATGGACTATTTTAATCATGTCCTTACTACCTTTCTGGGTCTTGAATGTGTCAGTTGCGTTGTTGTCTATTCAGGGTCAGAAAGATTTCGTATTTCATCAAAAATATCTTAATTTGTGTTTCGAAGATGAACAAAGGTCTTACAAGTTTGGAACGACATGAGAGTGAGTAATTAATGACAGAATTTTCGTGTTTGGCTAAACTATTCTTTCAAGTTAGTAATGAGTTAAACATGAATGTTTAAGTACACTATATGTACCATTTTAAAATGGCAACAAATTCTCTCCTAAGTGGTCTAAGTGTTGTATCCATTTCTAAGTAAAGAAACTGGTAGTGTATAGAAAAAAAAAGTGGTAGCGCGATCGGATTTACTCTACATCCACCTCCTAGCCTGTCAAAAACAGGCCCTTGTTGAAAATAATAAAGGCACACATTGTGCTGCTGAAACTCAACTATCCATGTCCTCAACACCTGAGGGGCACTTCAGACTACGAGCCTCTCCTGTCAGCCTTATTTTGTTGTCAAGCAAACCTCTCTTGCTACATTTACACATCCCATACAAACCTACACTACCAGTCCAAAGTTTTTGAACAGTAAGATTTTTAATGTTAAAGAAGTCTTCTTGGTCTGCTTACCAAGCCTGTATTTATTTGATCCAAAGTACAGCACAATTTTGCAGTATTTTTACCATTTAAAATAACATTTCTATTTGAATATTTTAAAATGTAATTTATTCCCATGATTTCAAAGCTGAATGATCACATTTAAAAATATAGTCTAATAGAAAACCGTTCTTTTAAATAGTAAAAATATTAGTTTTTGCTGTACTTTGGAGCAAATAAATGCAGGCATGGTGAGCAGAAGAGACTTCTTTAAAAAAAACATTAATAGTCTTACTGTTCAAAAACTTTTGACTGGTAGTGTATATCTGACAATTAATCAGATCTTAATTCAGCTTGCCAATATAAAGATAATTAATAAGACATATTTGACCAAACATATTTGTTTTGAATGGGAGGTTAATACATTAAGATTATCTTTCTCAACAGGGTTTAACAACACGCTCTTGTCGATGTACTACAGCATTGTTTAGGGATGGTAGTGTGTCTCCTGATGAATACTCAGTCATTTTCTTCTTTGGTTTTAAAAACTGAAAATGTATATACTGCATCTAAATTTAATCTGATATGTTTCTCTCCAAGGCAATGATTGGAAAAGCAACAGGTGTTGTCTGTCAGTGGGTTATGTTATTTCTAGTTGGCGTCATCAAAGGGTGGCAGGAGATATGGTGAATGTGCAAATGCTTCAACGTGGCAGCCGCCCAAAACCAGCCCAGCACTTTCCACAAATAGAATACAAAATAGACCTTAAAATTGTATCTTTTTGTTATTTCAACACACAGTCAGTGAAAGTGGCACTTAACCTTTAACGTCTTGAGGTCAAACTAAATACTATATGAGTTGGTACATTTTAGAATCTTATCAAGATTTTGCTATTTCCTAGCAATAAACATTAAATTAAAAACACAATATTAATAAATTAAAATTATCCACCTTGTTCTTCCCGTAAAGATTGGGCACAGCCATTTTTAAATGGAATGTGTCTGGCTTCCAGTGTATTTTTAGCTATACAAAACGGCTTGTTTTGCGGTTTGATTTAGCAAATTAGTGTGTTTTACTATGTTGTTTTAATGTATTATCTTAATTATGAACACAATGGATTGTAGTGTAAACCGTTTTATCATTTACTGTACGCTGTTATTCCTCTTGTTATTTCCGTACAGTGGCTTATGAACCAGAAAACAGCTTACTTCCGCATTGAAAAATAAGGTGGATACGAGATGGGATACAATTTAGAGTTGTTGTTTTTTACTATTTGTGAAAAGCACCATTTATGGCTTTTAGATAAATGGACACGTTTAACAAAATGAAGGTAAAACATGGGGTCAAAAACAACATCTAAAAACATGCTAAAAACATAAACACACATGAATATGATGCCACTCGTTTCTCAATGACTCATCACAGCCAGGTCATAATTATGCCTGAGCTGTAATTTATAGACGAATCCTAATCTGCAATTTATAGACATTATCACATCCTCGAGTAACCAGTTTATACAATAAGTATACGCTTTAGATGAGGGAAAAAATAATTTTAGAGGTCTACGAGGTCAGTTTCTCTAAAGATTGTAGTGTTTAAACATTAAAATGGCTTCAGTAACCAACACACAAGATCTGTACTCCTGTTGACTGCAATTACCTGCTTGATTCTACACTGGGTTTGCTTGAAACTTCACTTGTGTGTGTCTGTGTGTGTATGAACAGAAGAGAGTTATCATAGTGTTAACAACACTCTTTTTCCCCCCTTCCACACACAGACATGCACACAAATCAAACTGGACCAGAGAGAGGGTTATGAGGAGGAAGCTGGCTGAGAGTGATGAAGGATTCTGATAGGCTGGCTCATATAAGATGAGAGTGGAAGCGTTAAAGCAATGTAGGTTCTCATATGTTTGATTGTGTTTCTGTTCCAGAGCTTAGTGAGCTGCCTGATTCCTACATAGACAGCCGTCTGTGGAACCTCAGCATGGACTCATTTGGACTCTACATAGGCAGCAACACTTTATCTCACAACTTTGAGCTTTTTGTTAGAATTCTGAATTTACATCTCGCAATTGTGACTTTTTCTTAATTTCATATTCCAAGACAAAAAGTCAGTGTGAGCTGGAAAATCAGAATTCTGGAGGCAAAAAAGTTCATAATTATTTTTTTGCTTTGAATTTTGAGTTTACATCACACAATTCAGCTTTTTCTCGGAATTATGAGTTACATCTTGTACTTCTGACTTTGTCTCAGAATTCTGAGAAAAAGAAAGTTCAAAATTCATGTTTTGTTTGCTAAAATTTGAGTGTACATCTGGAATTGTGAGATAAAAAGTCAGAAGTGCAAGATGTAACTTATAATTCAGAGTTTATTTATAGATGTAAATTTCAAATTCTGAGACAGAACTGTAAACTGTCAGAATTCTAAGGGGAAAAAAGTTCAAAATTCATATTTCTTTTGCTGTGACATCAGAATTTAGAATCAGAATTCTAAGGGGAAAAAATTCACAATTCTTAATTTGAGTTTACATCCTGCAATTCAGACTTTTTCTTGGAATTATGATTTACATAGAATTCTGAGATAAAAAGTCTCAAAATTGAGTTCAGCAATTCAGCAATTCTGACTTTTTTTTTCTCTTAATTCTGAGTTTGTATATATAATGAAAATTTGTACATCTTTTTTATAATTTTATTCTGTGGCAGAAATTAGCTTTCATACTGATAATCTTAAATATTTATAGCACACTCAAATATTGGGTAAAATAGTCAGGATTAAAATATAATAAACTGTTTAAAGATTTTTAACTTCTCTCTTCATTCTGGGTTTGTGTTCTGCCCAGAGAATACATGCAATGCTGCCTTAAAGTTTGTTTAATACGAGGAACTTTTTAGATCTAAAAATGCTGCCTATGAAGGCTACTCACTAGGTTTTGAAACAGAGTATGCATGTATGCATTCGTATGCCCCTATTCATGAGCGTGTTTTAGCTTCAGGGACGGAGGGCGGCATGATGGGGCAAGGAAGTTGTCGATTAGACCCTTTTGCTGTGGGTTACATGGGGAAAGGCTATCCCAGGCTTCCTCTCTGGAGAGCGGAGAGGATAGGGCACACTAGGGAAGCAGCTCATAGGGCCGTGACTTTCTCTAGCCCTTCGGACCAGGCGCTGCGATTCCCTCCTCAGGGGCATGACCTCCAGCCGCCTCTTCCTGCGGCCCTCCTGGGGGAAGAGCGCAGCCACCTCCAACAATTGTCCATCTGAGGTGGTCTGCGTGTAGGAGGGCACTCTGGGTTTAGGCTGGGGCTTTTGCCTGTACCCGGAGGGGCCGTCCTCTTGGTAGGGGCGCCAGGCTGCGCCGGCCCCGCCGTAAGGGGGTATCAGGTCTGGCATGACGGTTCTTGTCGGGGGGAGGCTGGATGAAGCTGGGAGCCTGAAGCAGCCAGTCTCTGCACGCAGATCCGGCCCCGTGATGCTCAGACTTGTTCTGTCTGTAAACGAATCCATGCGGTCTTCGTAGGCCAGGTCGGCCGGTGCAGAGCACTGCTGGAGTGGCCAGCCGCTCCGGTTCTTGCCTCCATTCTCTGCCCCTCCATCTTGACACACCAGCTCACTCTGCAAGGACTCTATTTCCTCTTCTTCCTCCTCCTCTCCCGCGTCCTCTACCGGCTCCTCTTCCTGCTCCTCCTCTGGTTCATCTGAGGGTGGGGGCAAACGGGGGTCCCTGAGGAACACCACAATGACTGTGATGTTGTCGCTGGACCCCGCGTCCCGGGCCGAGGCCACTAGCTTGTGGGCCACCATGGCGGTGTCCCCGTTGTTCTCTTGCAAGTGGTCGCTTACCACTCGCACGGCTTCTTCTGGATTCACCGTATCATAGAAGCCATCACAGGCCAGGATCAAGTAGTCCTCGCTGCCATCCAGGTTGAAGGAACTGCAGTCAGCGTCACCACAGATATAGGGCTTGTGTTCTGAGTCACCTGTACATGCAAATGGAAAATCAACTGAAAGTGAATATCACAAATATATATATATATACACACACACACACACACACACACACACACACATACAGTAAAGTAACAAGTAAGTCACAAAAAATCAAAAATTTTCAGAAAGTCAACTGAGATCAGAATTCTGAATTGCACTTCTGACTTTTTAATTTTAGAATTAATGTAAATTTCAAATTCTGAGACAAAAATTCAGAACTGTGAGATCAGATTTATTCTTGGAATTATGAGTTACATAATTCTGAGATTTATCTGAGAATCCTGAGATTGCATTCAGCAATTCTGACTTTTTTTCTTTTAATTCTGAGTTTTTATATATATATATATATATATATATATTTCAAATTCCGAGACAAGAAGTCAGAACTTTTTCAGAAAGTAACAAGTCACAAAAAAATAATTTAATTTTTTTTTCAGAAAAGGTAAACTGTGAATTCCTTACTGTTTAATTACTATAACAAAATTTATATATATTATATTTATATATACATATATATTAATACATATATTGTATTTTAGAAAATATATAGTAAATATATATAGTAAAGTGAAATCACATTTAATATTTTTTACATTTTATTTTTCATTCTCATTAATCACAATAGCATTTCTCATTGATCTAAAAACCAACATAAACGAAAGGCATTAACTAAATACAAAATTTTAAATATAAATATTTTATAGTAAAGTAACAAGTAAAATTAAATAACTAAAAAAACTATATAAATTGAAGGCACTACAACAAATATAAATATATATATTTTATATTTTTATATATATATTATTATTTTTATATATATATTTAATATATATTATTTATTTTAAAATGTATAGTAAAGTGAGAATTAAAAATTAAATAAAAAATGATATGTGATCAATTTCTCATTAATCTAAAAAAATCTACATAAATGAAAGGCACTACAACAAATACAAAATTTTAAATATAAATATTTATGTATTAAAAATATATAGTAAAGTGACAAGTAAAATCACAAACATTTTTAAATATATAAATATATATATATGCGCATATGTATGTGTGTATATGTTAAAGTGACAAGTAAAAAGCACATTACATTATATTTTCAGACTCAGCAATGCAAATAATGGCATAATGCAGTGTCCTAAAATATTCTTCAATCTTCTGTTAAACTAATTATAATTTCTTATTTGCTTCTTTTGATTTTTTTTTTTTTTTTTTGAGTACAATATGACTTGGACATGTTCTGTCTGGACTTGTTTGGTGTTTGTAAAAGACCAGTTGCCTAGGCTATGGCAGAATTAGCCTTGCTTGTCCTATTTATGAATCAAGAGCTTTAAGGGAATTAAATGCTAGACTGATAGGATTATCTGACAGATTAGCCATCAGCATTTAGGGAGTGAAACGGTTCCTGTGCAGGAAGTTGTGGGAACCCTGCCCAAGGATTTTGCAGGAGGTCAGTCTTTGTTATTGCAGGGATGCTCATTAGCCTGAATGCCGTAATCTTACCCTGGCTAATGTACATACTGTAAAGTACACTGATAATTTATCAATAATTTATTGAGGTAATGAAAAAGTTTGTATGCTTTTTCAACTCCAACCACAGTTGGTCTGATTACACAAGTTTTGAAACAGTAGGGTGGTTTAAGTTTTGACAAGAATCGATATTGTTTTTCGAAAGCACACAGACTCAGCTACTGATTTAGACCTGCACAATCTGGTTACATTGATTACATTGAGTCTGTGCCAGGGTTTGCTTTCTAAAACACTGTCTCCTTCATACTGAAATCTATGGTGTGATGATAAAGGGTTTTCTGCTGTGGCCTGTATATCCGCTTCTAAAAATATGCAACCACTGACCTTTAGTTCACTTTAACTTACAAAAGATCCAGCCTAAATAAGTGAATACTTGAAAGAGCACAAAAGCAAAGGCTTTCACAACCATCTTAAGGATGCCTTTGGCTCAATTACTGGGATTTGTGAAGCGTATTCTCTGTAAAGCTGCTTTAGAATACTGTATGTATTGAGAAAAGCACTATTCAATATAATTATGTAGGCTGTCACAGCATTTTACACAATGTTTGCTAGGAATACAATCAGAGCTGTCAGTTTAGCTTGTTAAACTGTGTAAATGGCCCATACCGATGGCTCTTGACACGGACAGGCTGCCGTTCACCCTCCATGTGCCGAACCAGATCACACACCCTCCCAAAGCCTCAATCCTCTTTTTCTCATCCTGTACACGCATAAACAAACAAACAATATGGTCATGAGGAGTCATTAACCATAATCATGTTCAGTTCAGTGTCAATTAGTGAAACTAATCAGCTGAACTTTGACTTCTATTCAGTTTCATTATATAGATAAAGCTCCAAAGACGTGGCTCAACAGATCCACTCTTGGGAGTGCATTATGTAACACAGATTTGCTGTCACATGACTCTTGTCAATTGAATGGACTGTGCTAAAGAACATCCCACATAAAGAGCTGAACTGAGATATAAACGATAAATTAAAAATACATTATGCAAATTAAATTGGCATATATAAACTTGTACACCTGACCATTTTATTTTAGTCTAATAAAATTAAAAATTAAATTAAATTGGCATATATACCAATTTATATTAGTCTAATAAAACAAAATAAAAAATTAAATTAAATCAAATTAAATTGGCATATATACTTGGAACACCTGACCATTTTATATTAGTCTAATAAAATAAAAAAATTAAAAATTAAATTAAATTGGCATATGTACTTGGAACACCTGACCATTTAATTTTAGTCTAATAATTTTTTTTTTAAATTAAATTAATATAAAATGGTCATGTGTTCCAAGTATATATGTCAATTTAATTTGGTCTAATAAAAATAAAAAAATTGGCATATATACTTGGAACACATTACCATTTTATATTAGTCTAATAAAATAAAATAAATTAAATTAAATCAAATTAAATTGGCATATATATACTTGGAACACCTGACCATTTTATATTAGTCTAATAAAATAAATTAAATTAAATCAAATTAAATTGGCATATATACTTTACCATTTTATTTTAGTCTAATAAAAAAAAATTAATTAATATAAAATGGTCATGTGTTCCAAGTATATATGTCAATTTAATTTGGTCTAAGAAAAAATAAAATAAAATTGGCATATATACTTGGAACACCTGACCATTTTATATTAGTCTAATAAAATAAAAAAATTTAATTAAATTGGCATATATACTTGGAAAACCTGACCATTTTATATTAGTCTAATAAAATAAAAAAATTTAATTAAATTGGCATATGTACTTGGAATACCTGACCAATTTAAATTAGTCTAATAAAAAATTAAATTAAATTGCTATAAATATAAAATGGTAAGGTGTTTAAAGTATATATGCCGATTTGATTTAATTTATTTTATTTTATTAGATGAATATAAAATGGTCAGATGTTTAAAGTATATGTCTAATAAAATAAAATAAAACTAAATTAAAATAAACTTGGCATATGGAATTGTTACACCTAACCATTTTATATTCATCTAATAAAATAAATTAAAAATATTTATATAAAATTGGCATATATACTTGGAACACCTGACCATTTTATATTTTTCTAATAAAATTAAATCAAATCAAATCGGCATATATACTTTAAACACCTTACCATTTTATATTAGTCTAATAAAATAAAATTAAACTAAATTAAATAAATTTGGCATATGGAATTGGAACACCTAACCATTTTATATTAATCTAAAAAAAAAAAAAAATAAAAAAAATAAATAATAATTGGCATATATACTTGGAGCACTTGGCCATTTTATATTAATCAAATAAAATAAAAATACATTAATAAATTTGCCATATATACTTGGAACACCTGACCATTTCATATTATTCTAGTAAAATAGACATATGGACTTGAAACACCAGACCATTTTATATTAGTCTAATAAAATAAAATTACAATTAAATGTATTAAAAAAATGTCAAAAATAATAAGAAATAAGTCATTCTCACCTCTCTGTCAGGTTTGTGTGGTTTCATCAGCTCCACCGGTTGACCTTTCTTTACCATCATGACCTGAGAGTCGCCCAGCCAGGTTACGTACAGCGTGCGACCCCTCAGAAAGGTCACGACCCCTGTGGTGCCACAGCGCAGGTTCTGTTCCAAACATATACAGATGCTGTCAATGCAAAAAGGGCTGATATGAGCATCTTGATGTTTGAGGGGTAGAAACTCACCTCACGTGATGCCTTCTGTATGAAGCGCTCATCTGTTAGCTTGAAGGAGTGACACAGAGCCTCTCCGGCGTCTTGACTGAACATTTCTTGTCTGACCAGATTTACGTGCAGGTGATTGGCAGCATAGATGGCAGCATCCACCCCACCGTGACCATCAAAAACGCCGAAAAAAGCCTGCTCTTCCTGATCCTAAACACACATACTTTGTTAGCTTTACCTCATTAAAAAATAACTTAATTTTTCATTTAATTGATGATTGCAGATTACATGATTCAAAGTGTTTTGTTACAGTTGCTAAACTGAAAGAAATGTTCCTGTTGTTATTCATTAAAAAATAGCTTATTGCCACATAAAAGACCTCATAATCCATTCTTAATTGAAATAAATCCCTGTAAATGTCTCAATCCGTGCGAAACGGAAAACAAAAACAGGCCAACCTCTGGCATCCAACAGATCAGAAGCTGCTCTCTAATCAACTGCAGTCAACGTAGCTAAATGAAATATTACACATGAGAAATATATGCAGATCAAAATGTTGGTGCTTCCTCTTGTCGATCGCTTTTAATTATCAGCAGCTTACGAATTATTAAATGGCTTCGTTCCATAGCAGGCCCGGTCAAACGGAATAAGCTCTCATTGGTATAAATACGGATTTCATTATGGAAGAATCCCTGAGCTGCCATTACTGTGACACTGTGTCTGTGCTGTACCCGAGCGTCTCGAGATAATATGAAAATGCTCACATTTAGTTGAGGTTTTTATGACACATGGATGCATTCAACAACAGTTTTGATTTTGATTAATTTGTTCTTTTTTTATTAATCACTTAATACAATAATCCACATCTTATCTAATGCATGCAATGATCTGTATGCAACAAAATTAGTTTTTCACCCACAAGGGGACAAAATTAAGTGGAGGATATATGTAAAACAAACAAACAGTACAGGTCAGGATAATCATAAATTAAAAACATTAAAATGGATCTTGCAACTTTTTATTGTTAGTTTATAGAAAATGAAATGCATAATCATCACAGACCCTAAGTCTCTGTGATTTAATTTCTTCTGGACTAAAATATTTGCATAATATGCATAAAATACAAATCAAATGCATCTTTTTTTCTATTGCAGGTCATTAAAAAGTTTGTGATTTAGTTTCACTTTTTTGGTGCCTTTTCCAATAGTTATTCTGAACATTTCAATCTAAAAACAGCTCTCTAGGACTGAAATATTAGCATATAATTCAACACTCTGTATTCTATGCATATGCATAAAACAAACACAAATCAAATACATACTGCAGCTTTTTTAATTGTAGTGAATATAAAATTTGAATTAATATATGTATATGAATTTACTGGATCATATACACCTTTTGTGTTTTTATTAATATTTTTGTGATCATTTCAAAGTAAAAATTGCTATGTAAATTAGATAATACTTCCGGCAGTAGTGAGTATTATAAACATATGGAAGCACATTCCTGCCACATGAATAAAAAAAAAAAAATGTAAAAAAAGATTGCGACTTATCTCGCAGTTCTGACTTTTTTTCTCAAAATTGATATGTAATTTTAATAGACATAAAGAAATAAAGTCAAAATGATAATAACTTGCAATTCTAACTTTTTGTCTCACAAATACGAGTTTATGCAAGTTTATATCTCGCCATTCAGATTTTTTTCTTACAATTCTGACTTTTTCATTTTTGAGAAATAAAGTCAGAATTGCGAGATAACTTGCATATGCAGATTTTCTTACAATTGCAAATTTATATCTTATAATTTTGAGAAAAAATTCAAAATTGCAAGTTATAAAGTCCAAATTTTGATGTTGTCAGAATTGCAAGTTTATGTCTCACAGTTCTGACTTGATAGCTCGCAATTCTGAGAAAAAAAGGTCAGAATTGTGATATAAAATCCTACTTGCAAGTTATAAAGTCAGAATTATGTGATATAAACTCACAATTGCAAGAAATAAAGTCAAAGTTGTAAGATAAAAAGGCAAAAAGTCAAAATTGCAAGTTTATATCTCGCAATTCAGAATTTTTTTTCCTCGCAATTCTGACTTTTTTCTCAGAATTGTGAGATATGAACTCACAATTGTGAGTTTGTCAAATAATGTAAGTCCAAATTTTGATAAATCAGAATTGTGAGATAAGAAAAATTGTCAGAATTGTAAGATAAGTTGCAATTACCTTTTTATTTTTTATTCAGTGGCACTAACAGGCTTCCATACATATGACAAACGTAATTGTTTTCGCTTTTTACATTTTTAATAGAATTCTTTTAACTACGACAAAGTGTACTCCTGAGTGTGCATCTTTTTTCCCCCATTTTTATTTTATTATTATAGGACAGTGTAGAGCAGACAGAAAGCGAAGTGAGACAGAGAGAAGGGGGTGGGATCGGGAAAGGTGCTCAAGCCAGAATTCAAACTCGGGATGCCCGTAACACTATGATATGTCGGCGCACTGCCCACAGGACCATTGGCGCCAACCAGGTTGCATCATTTAATTATGTTAGGAGCATTCTAGTTTTGTATGTTGCTCAGGGGAACAGCACTGATAGAACAACAACTATGTTTATGTTTCTCTCTCTCTCTGTGTAAATGCATTGAATGATGTCCACTTATGGCTGAGACTGGTCTCTGATCTGCTTCTGCCTAAGGCAAAGGGATACTGGTGTTTGCCAATAATACCAGTAAAAGCCCAGCATTTGTCAAACGGCTACTGGATGTGACAGATGAAGAACCGCCTATGAGTAAAGTGTGGTAGGGAAGAGCGTATTGATAAAACGTGCTCCCATTAGGATGGAATATTCCCCACAGTCGTGCTTTAGGGAGAGTCTATTTCATGCTAGTGGACAGCAATGTCACAGTGTCTGCTCTTATTAGCGGAAGAATAGCCCACACATCTCATCTGAAACAAAGTAGATCTGGACGTGAGGCGGCAAATCTGTCTGCACTTATTGCTTTCCGGTGAAGGAGCACATTCTCGCTCGACTGGAAATTACACTGACAATCAGGAAAGAAATTGCATAATGCTGCTTCTTCAGAGATGTTAGGCTCAACACAACTCTATTACACAGAAAAATTGATGTTAAGTGTATTGATGCTTTAGCATCAACCTAGATATTTGTATGAGATGTTTGTTAAAGTGCGGAAGGCTCAGCAGAGGCCTTGAAATGAGTTTTTGATGAAAAACACTCATGAGCTGCTGACAGCCTTAGTATTCATCAGCTGTTAGATGACTTTGAATTTGCCTGTGGGTCGGAGCTGTGGCTTAGCAGCTTGCACAAATCCTCAGACATATTGAGCCCTGTTGCTCATTCGGGTGCTGCAGGATTAAATCCATCTTGCAATATTTCCTGATAATATTTTATCCCTTCTGGGCCTTGAACGTGTCATTTATGTTGCAGTCTATGCAGGGTCAGAAAGCTTTTGGATTGCATCAAAAATATCTTAATTTGTGTTCCGAAGATTAACGTCAAGTCTTACGGATTTGGAATGACATGATGGTGAGTAATTAAATACAGAACTATCATTTTTGAGTGAACTCATGATCAAGTGAAAGTCATGATGAAGGTCATACCTGTAGATTGAAGAGCGTGTTGAAGTCAGGAATGACGACGTGTTTGTCTTCCATCTTTCGGCGCATGTTTTTAATAGCGTGGATGGAGGTCTCATAGTATGGCAATTGGCGGCGGCGATATGGGAACTCCTTTAGCCAATGACAGCATGTCTCGCATAGCTTATTGAAGATCAGCCGGGCCAGCTTCACCGACTCAATCTCTGTCGTGGCAAATAACATGTTACATGTTATACAAGCGGAAATAAACACTCTGAGCTGCTTAGATTCAAGATGACTAAGCATCCATTCTTTCATATGTCACAACAGTGTTAAAAAACACATACATGCATCATACACAAACAGACAGTGCTGTTTTTTTTCTCACAAGCCAAACAGATTTGATTGCAATATCATACTGGAAAGGAAGAGTGC
This sequence comes from Garra rufa, assembly GCF_049309525.1. Lineage (NCBI taxonomy): Eukaryota > Metazoa > Chordata > Actinopteri > Cypriniformes > Cyprinidae > Garra > Garra rufa. The sequence continues at coordinate 15,155,353 of NC_133383.1, forward strand.
ATGCGCTGCTGATTAAATGCACAGTGGAAGCGGAATCGAGGACAGTGGGCAAAAGAGGCCATCTGCCAACTGAGAAAGAGAGAGAGGAGGTGACTGGTTAATGATGATGGGATTGTTCCAGCTCTGGTCTCTGTGGACTAAAACTGACATTCCGTCGTTCTGTGAAGTTCTTGTCAATATCTCTCAAGCACACGCTCTGCCTTTACACCCACCTGTGAACTATATGCTGCTCTTTATGTCCTCAAAGCTTTCCAGGTAGTGATATAAAGTGTTTAAAGTGTTTAATGGATAACTATAAATAAAGTTGCCTATCAAAGGGATAGTTTATTAAAAAAATCTGTCATTTAATCATGTTTTTTTCCAAACCAACATTTTGGCAGATCAAAGTGCATCACATCCGGTTAAATGACACCAATTGCTACTGGTTCTCATGTCACTATGGAAGCCTGTTTCTGCCACTGAATAAAATATTAAAAAGGTAATTGCGACTTTTTATTCACAATTTGGACTTTTTTTCTCAGAATTGTGCAATACAAACTCGCAATTGCAGGTTATAAAGTCAGAATGGTGAGCTATTAATTTGCCATTCTGGGGAAAATTTTTTAGCAATTCTGACTATTTATTTGCAATTGCTAGTTTAAATCTTTGAGTTTAAAACTTCATTTAAGTGATATAAACTCGCAATTTTGAGAAAGTCACAATTGTGAGGTATAAACTTGCAATTCTGAAGAAAAAAAAATATTGTGAAATATAAACTCAATTCTGAGAAAAAAGTCAGAATTGCAAGATGTAAACGTAGTTCTGAGGAAACTGTCAGATATAAACTCGCAATTCTAAGAAAGTCAATTCTGAAAAAAAAATCACAACTGTAAGATATAAACAAGTTACAATTGCGAGACAAACGTGCAATTCTAAGAAAAAAAGTCACAATTGTGAGATGTAAACTCACAATTCTGAGAAAAAAGTCACACTTGTGAGATATAAACTCGCAATTCTGACGCTTTATCTCAAGTTTGTATTTCGCAATTGTGACTTTCTCAGAATTCCGATTTTATATCTTTAAATTCTGACTTTATAACACAGACATAAACACTATATAAACTCACAATTCTAAGAAAAGTCACAATTGTGAGATAAGTCACAAATGCTAGACAAACTCCTAATTCTAAGAAAAGTCACAATTGTGAAATATAAACTCACAATTTTGAGAAAAAGTCACAATTCTGAGAAAAAAAGTCACAATTGTGAGATGAAGTCACAAAGATAAACTTGCAATTCTGACGCTTTATATCTCAAGTTTGTATCTCGCAATTGTGACTTTCTCAGAATTCCGATTTTATATCTTACAATTCTGACTTTATAACACACAACTGTTATTTATTAAGTTAGAATTGTGAGATATAAACTCGCAATTCTGAGAAAATATTTGTCTTTTTTTTCCCAATCAGAACTGGACTTTATTTAAAAAAAAAAAAAAGTCAGAATTGCAAGAAATAAAATCAGAATTGTGATAAACTGAGTTTACATCTCGCAATTTTGATTTTATTTATTGCAATTGCAAGTTTATGTCATGCAATTCTGACTTAATTCCGACTTATAAACTCTTAATTGCGAGTTTATATCACACAATTCTGAAAAAAAGAATTGCCCATTTAACCCTCATACCGTAAGCTGGACAAATGTGGGCAAAATAATTTTAATTAATTTTTTAAAAATACTTCCCTTGATCTGAGTGGTACAAGACTTGGTGACTTTTCCTAAGTTTGCTACCTGAACACGCAAAAAAAAAAAAAGACTCGATTCTACAATGTTAAGTGGGTGAAAAAAAAAAACTCCTTAATCCCGTATTCGTGGACAAAAATGGGCACCCATAGGAATGAATGGGAAAAACTGTAATTCAGAGAATTTTTTTTTATTTTTGTCAAATAAAAATCAGTAGATCCAATACAACGCATATATTACATACACAAAAATGAAGGGGTGATCCTGTACAACCTTCTCAACATGGCAACAACTCACACTCACACACACACACACACACACACACACAAACACACACACACACAAACACAAACAAACAATGCATTCAATGAGCCTATAACAGAGCTGGAATTTTTTTTTTTTTTTTTTTTTTTTTTTAATAAAAACTCACTCACACATACAAACATAAAGACCCAGGAATTGGCACCAATTAGTTTGAGTTATTGAAATTTGATGTTCTTTGTTTCAAATAAATAAATAATGATTTACTACTTTGTCTTTTCCTTATAGCATGGTCATATATATCTAAGCATATTTTGGCATCTTTGTATAGTCTCACCTAACACAGATATATGTTTATTAAAATTACAATTTTAAGTTGTGATAAAGTAAAAAAAATTAAGAGGTCAAATTCATCATAACAGTGGTTCATAGAGTTCAACCTATATGCAGCAATTCAGTACTGCAGCCATCTAGTGGTTATTGATATTATTGTTTTTTTTGTTAATTTTATACTAACATAAGACACCAGATGTCACCAAAGTCACTTCATCTTTAGGTTTTAACTCTCTGAACTTACTGGAATGATTTTTTTAATTAAGATAATTAAATATTAAATATAACATAAAAATAAGCATTATTTACATAAAAAAATATGGTACTTTTAGAGGTAAATAAATTCAAAAATACCCCCAAAATAAAAAAAAACACCATAAATTGATAGATTTTATTTTATCGAAGATAGTGATATAACATTTATTGAACACAAATTTTTTGATCACACCTGAGACCTCTGTGCCCACATTTGTCCACAAACACGGGATTAAGGGCTGTAAAGTCAATACGGTATTAGGGTTAAATCTTACAATTCTGACTTCATTTCTCAGAATTGTATGATATAAATTCACCAAAAATGCACCAAATTTGAATATCTGGAAGTGTGAATAAAATGTATAATAAAAACAGATACAGAAGACCTGGAATATACCATATGAGAATTACTTTTATTGGGCTTTTTATTGAGTTTTTTGTCTTCTGGTCAATGCATTCACTGTCTGGAAAAGTGCAGCATTAGCATTCTTTAAAGCATCTTTTGTTTGATTACAAAGAGAAGAAAGAAAGTAAATCATACAGGTTTGGAAAGACATGAGGGTAAAACAATTGACAGAATTTTTATTTTTGTGTACACAAAACCTTTAAAGTATCATTGGCAAGCATGTCATTTGTTTCTCAAGCTCATAAGAGCGTTTGCATGCCAAAACACATGGCAAAGTCCTAGATTTGCCTAATGGAGTGCCTGTTTTTTTATTACGCCATTTATTGCATATTTTTCCTAGGCTGCATTTTCGTCTGCCTCAGTACTGCCTTTGACAGATGTATTTTAGCATTGTGTGGCTGAAGAGCCCTTTTAGATTTTTTGATGGTTGTAAAAGTAGACATTACATGCTCTTTTCTCTTCCCTTAGCCTTTCAGATGCTCTCTCTGTCTTGTCTCCGTGGGCACAATGTCTGAATTTAATCTGCCATCTGAGGGCTGAGTTGGTGAACAGTATGTACTGCCATTGCCCTGAGCAGACGTCTGTCTGCCGCCCATTGTACTGATGTCAGTCGTTTCCACTGCTACGACTTACACTAAGCATACTCTCTGCTGCTGGAACAGGTCACGTCATGTAGGCCTGTTTAAAGGACTGTACCTCCCGTAAAACCCTTTATCAACTGTCCTAGCTGAGGCAAACCAGACTCGGCTCAAGTGGAGTTCTCGTTCTCTGACGTATTTTTGAGCGGTGCTTAAACGCAACACAGATTGCAGTCCATCTGGATTTATAAATCTACCGTCCATTCAGGAAAGTGTCTGGGATCAGCGGGCTATGTGAATGTCTGTGCTAACTCATGACGGCAATCGTTGGATGTGAACCACAGAGAATTATTGCAGCCTTCATGACTTGTCGGAATGATTGTATTTATGAGATCAGTGCACATGAACGCCACCACAATGTTGTAATTACCAGTGGAGAAACTCTGAATTTTCTTCCAGAGTTGTCATATGTCTATTAAAGAATTATGGTGGAAACAAATTGCTGTCGGTCATAATTAAAGATGAAATATGTCATTTTACTAACAGAAAACTAACAGAAGCTGAACTGTAATCTGTTTGGAAGGGCAAACCAAACTACATTTCCATTCTCTGTGGCAGCACAAGAATGTTAAAAAGACATAATAAAATATGTATTGAAATTCTAGACTAATTTGTCAAAGTAAACCGAAAAGATACAAATATATAAAGCAGTACGAAATGTTAAAATATATTTTAAAACATGCATATTAAAGTTTTATACTTTTTGTCAAAATAAATCGAAAAAATATAAATATATAAAGGCAGCACAAAACGTTTATATATATATATATATATATATATATATAAACATGGATATTAAAATCCTATACTATTTTGTCAAAATAAATGAAAAGATATAAATATGTAAAGCCGCAAAAAATTTAAAAATATATAAATAACATAATAAAATTATACTATTATAAAAAATATACTATTTTGTCAAAATAAATTGAAAAGATGTAAATATATAAAGAAATACAAAATGTTAAAATATAAAAAAAAATTATATATTGCATATATTTATATATTGAATTAATATGCACATTAAAATTCTCTACTTTTTGTCAAAATAAATCGAAAAGACAAATATATAAAGCAGGACAAAATGAAAAAAATATATAAATAACATGCATATTAAAATTCTATACTATTTTGTCAAAATAAATCGAAAAAATATAAATATATAAAGCAGCAAAAAAATGTTAAAATACATAAAAAAAACCATTCATATTAAAATTCTATACTGTTTTGTCAAAAAAAGATATGAATATATAAAGTAGCACAAAATTAAAATATATATATAACATGCATATTAAAATTCTATACAATTTTTTCAGAATAAACCGAAAAGATAAAAATATATATTTTAAAACATGCATATTAAAATTCTATACTTTGTCAAAATAAATAAAAAAGATATAAATATATAAGGCAGCACAAAACGTTAAAACATGCATATTAAAATTCTATACTGTTTTGTCAAAATAAATAAAAAAAGCAGCACGAAATGTTAAAATATATTATAAAAAATGCATATTAAAATTGAAAACTTTTTTGACAAAATAAATCGAAAAGATAAATATATAAGGCTGCACAAAACTAAAATATATATAAAAAACATGCATATTAAAATTCTATACTATTTTGTCAAAATAAATCGAAAATATAAAAAATATATAAAGCAGCACAAAATGTTAATATACATAAACATTAAAATTCTATACTGTTTTTTCAAAATAAATCGAAAAGATATAAATATATAAAGCAGCACGAAATGTTAAAATATATTTTAAAACATGCATATTAAAATTGTATACTATTTTGTCAAAATAAATCGAAAATAAATAAATGCATAAATCAGCACAAAATGAAAAAATATATAAATAACATGCATATTAAAATTGTATACTTTTTTGTCAAAAATCGAAAAGACATAAATATGCATGTTTTAAAATATATTTTAACATTTCGTGCTGCTTTATATATTTATATCTTTTATTCTGAAAAAATTGTATCGAATATTAATATGCATGTTTTTTTATATATTTTAACATTTTGTGCTGTCTTATATATTTGTCTTTTCGATTTATTTTGACAAAAAAGTATACAATTTTAATAAGGCAGCACAAAACGTTAAAATATATAAAAACACGCATAATAAAATTCTAAACTTTTTTGTCAAAATAAATTGAAAAGATATAAATGTATATAAAGCAGCACAAAATAAAAAATGCAAATAACATGCATATTAAAATTCTATACATTTTTTTCAAAATAAACCGAAAAGATAAATATATAAAGCAGCACAAAATGTTACAATACATAAATGACATTAAAATTCTACACTGTTTTGTCAAAATAAATCAAAAAGATATAAATATATAAGCAGTACAAAATGTTAAAATAACCAAATTAATAAACAAAATCATATTAAATAATTATACATTGACTAAATAAATGTAAAAAAAAATATAATACTAAAAACATAAAATTAATTATTTTATATGATACAAGTGCATTATAATTTATTATTTTCATGTTATGTTTGATGTTAAAATTATACAGTATACTGTCTAAATAAATTCAAAATATGCTAAAAAAAATTATTTTAAATGCTACAAGTGCATTATATGATAATTATTTTCATGTTATGGTTGATGTTAAAATTATACATTGACTAAATAAATTTAAAAATATAATACTAAAAACATAAAATTATTTTAAATGCTACAAGTGCATTATAATTTATTATTTTCATGTTATGGTTGATGTTAAAATTAAACAGTATACTGTCTAAATAAATAAAAAATATAATACTAAAAATACAATTATTTTAAATGCTACAAGTGCATTATAAATAATAATTATTTTCATGTTAAGGTTGATGTTAAAAATGTACAGTGCATTGTCTAAATAAATTAAAAATATACTAAAAATAAAATTATTTTAAATGCTACAAGTGCATTATAATGATAATTATTTTCATGTTATGATTGATGTTAAAATTATACATTGTCTAAATAAATAAAAATATATAATACTAAAAACAAAATGAATTATTGTAAATGCTACAAGTGCATTATAATTTATTATTTTCATGTTATGGTTGATGTTAAAATTATACATTGACTAAATAAAACAAAAAATGTATAATAAAAACATAAAATTAATTATTTTAAATGCTACAAGTGCATTATAATTTATTATTTTCATGTTATGGTTGATGTTAAAATTAGACATTGTCTAAATAAAATCAAAAATATAATACTAAAAACATAAAATTAATTATTTTAAATGCTACAAGTGCATGATAATAATTATTTTCATGCTATGGTTGATGTTAAAATACAGCATACTTTTTAAATAAATAAAAAATCTAATGCTAAAATAAATTATTTTAAATGCTACAGTGCATTAAAATGCTAATTATTTTCATGGTATGGTTGATGGTAAAAATGTAGTGTATTGTCTAAATAAATATAACAAAAAAAGATATAAGAACATTTTTAGAGATAACAGCAAAGGTAACCTAAATGTAAAAATAAAAGAAATTGGCATGTACAATTAAACAAAAATTAAATATGCAATATTGAGCGTTACAGATTAAAAAAAAAAATCTTAAATATAGGCCAATGACAATATGCCATTAACATATTGTATGTCCACAATCGAAATGCAAAGGAGTCTTGCCGGTGAAAGCGAAGTGAAGGGGAAATGAATCAGATCGGACACAATATCATAAAGAAAGGTGTCAAATATGAATTGCTCCTTTCTAAACCAGCCAAAACTGTGTTCTCACCTCAAATTCCTTTGCCATTTCAATTCGAATATAGAAAGATAAGAAAGCAATTCAGGCCACCGTTAAGTTAGTACGTGACCTAAATTTGCAGTTGAATAGGAGGCTTAAAATTGTGCAGAATGGCCTACATTTGGATCAAATATCACGAGATCTCTACTCGATAGCAAGGCTTCAATGCAGACCTGACTCATTCACTGGCTTTATTGACACTGCACAACTTCAGATGGATTAAGAAAATCACAATGAATCTACACTAGGCTTGTCTCGTTCAAAAATAAGACTTCACAGTCCAAGTTACGTCTATGTGGTGTGGTGTGGTTTTTATAGGGCACTTACGAGGCAGCGTGTCTGTTCCATCCTCCGCACTCTTGTTGAGATAGTACACGGAGAGATCGCTTTGCAGGATACTGTCTGCTGTACCACGGGCCAGGGCTGCGGCCAAGGAAAAAGGGCAATTACTGTAAAAGAGAGATGAAGAGAGAGACAGAGAGCTTTAAAACATCTGCTGAGATCACGAAAACATTATGCAAAGGAGCGCTTGATTCAATTTTTCCTTCTTTTTTCAGTACAGAGCGAGTGCTCATTAAACCGTGAGATGATGAGTAGGAGGCAAAAGCAATATGCACAGGTCAAAACAGAAAATGGTCAAAGATATTCCAGCTGAATATGATCACTGTGCATCAAAAACCGCTTTTTCTGTGTCTTTAAAAAAGCTTGTGGTGAGGAACAAGGGTAGAAAGCTGAACTGTAAGTGTTAAAGCCTGGCTTTTTAACTACTGATGTGAATATCCTTTTAGGGCTTGTCGCTCTGATGGATTGAGAGAGTGAAGAGAGGCACTCTAAAACTAGCATGACCCAAATCCACTCCAGCACTCTGCCGCTCTGAGAGCAGAGACCCCGCTGGATCACTGAAAATAAATACAACCGCGCGTTATGAAATCAAGAGCCGTCACTTAAAGACAAGCCCCGTCATCCCCATAAGAGGATTTCATAAGAGATGATTGTGGAATTCTCATCCGAACAGAACAGGGATCTCCCCATTAAATGACTGACAATGACTTTTAAGATAAGGACCAGAAATCCTACGTGTTCATATGGCGTATTGACATTATGAACACATTTTTGTGGTGGATTACAAGAATATAGAGGAAAATCTATATCTACATCTATCAATGTTGGAAACAGTTGCTGCTTAATATTTTTTGGGAATCTGTGATACTTTTTTCAAGGTTCTTTGATGAATAAAACGTTAAAAAGAACAGCATTTACTCAAAGCAGAAATCTTTTCTAACAATGTAAGTCTTTACTATCAATTTTTTTTATTTATTAATTTAAACATCCTTGCTGAATGAACGTTTTCATTTCTTTCAAATAAAGAAAAAAAAAAAATTACCCCAAACTTTGAACAGTAGTGTTTATTGTTACAAAAGATGCCTGTTTTAAATAAATGCTGTTCTTATTCATGTTTTATTCACAAAGAATCTTTAAAAAAAATTATCACAGGTTCCAAAAGAATATTAAGCAACACAACTGTTTCCAACGTTGATGATAAAGCAGCATATTACACTGAAAAAAATGATTTATTGGTAAGTGGTTGCAGTAGTTACATTTAAATAAACAAATTTTGTTGACTAACTTTCAAAAAAACTTTTTTTACTTAAATGCAGCTAAAATAAATTGATTGCAACCACTTACCTTGAAAAAAATTATTAATTGAATTTACTAAAAATTTTTAGTGTAGAATGATTTCTGATGGATCATGTGACACTAAAAAACAGTAATGATACTGAAAATTCAGCTTTGATCACAGGAATAAATGCTATTTTAAAGTATATTAAATAGAAAACTGTTATTTTAAATTGCAATAATATATTTGACAGTATTACTGTTTTAATTAAATAAACACAGCCTTGATGAGCAGAAAAGATCTTACTGATCCAAAATTTTGAATGGCAGAATATATATGTGACCCTGGACCACAAAACCAGTCTTAAGTCGCTGGGGTTTGTTTGTAGCAATAGCCAAAAATACATTGCATGGGTCAAAATTTTTGATTTTTCTTTTATGCCAAAAATCCTTGAGAAATTAAGTAAAGTTCATGTTCCATGAAGATTTTTTGTAAAATTCCTACTGTAAACATATCAAAATGTAATTTTTGATTACTAATATGCATTGTTAAGAACCTAATTTGGACAACTTTAAAGGTGATTTTCTCAGTCTTTTTGATTTTTTTGCATCCTCAGATTTCTGATTTCAAATAGATGTATCTCGGCCAAATATTGTCCTATCCTAACAAACCATAAATCAATAGAAAGCTTATTTATTGAGCTTTCATATGATGTATAAATCTCAGTTTTGTCAAATTTAACCTTATGACTGGTTTTGTGGTCCAGGGTCACACACACATATATATATATATATATATATATATATATATATATATATATATATATACATATACATACACACACACACAAAGTTTGGGATTGGTAAGTGTTTTTTTTCTCTTATGCTCACCAAAGCTGAATTTATTTGATCAAAAATACAGTAAAACAGTCATACTGTAAAATAATAAAATTTAAAACAACCTTATTTATTGTAATGTATTTTAAATCTAATTTTTATTCAAATTTTGGTGCTCAAGAAACATTTCTTATTAATATGTTGAAATCAATGTTGTGCTGCTTAATATTTTTGTTGAAACTGATTTATTATTATTATTATTATTTTTTTTTTTTAAATAATTATTTTAATAAATGTCTTTACTGTTGCTATTATTCAATTTCATCTTTGCTAAATTAAAAAAATCTTTAAATTCTCACTGATCCCAAACTTTTAAATGGTAAATGGGCCATTCTACAAAATTGATTTAAAACGTTGTGGAAATGTTTAAGAAAGTGTCAATGGTTTTATCAATAACATAAGGTAAATGAATAACAATTACCATTTAAACAATATTTCAAGTGTGATTTATGATTGAAAATTGATCATACTGATTTCAAAGTTAAGGATTCATTAGGTTGAATATATATCGAACCAAAAACTATCATAACATCTTAATTAATAATTCAGTATACTTTGTTTTTTAACAAAACAAAGTTTCGGTCGTGACAGCACATTTTTGATAGTGACAGTGACAGTAATGTATTTTATTTATTTATTTTTTACTTCACTTAAAAAAAAAATCAAAAAGATGTTTTTAAAAACAACAATGGAATAAAATGCAAAAAAAAAAAACATTATTTTTATAAATTGAAATTCAGAGGTTAGGGTTCGGGATAACCACCTCCCATTTGCAAATAACCACTAAATTATGATTTTATATATATATTAAGCTTACTCATATTCTAAATGTTATTGTGGGTTTCAATAGATAATAGAAGGATCTTGGTCAACATTTAAGATTTGAATACTTTTTAAATGTGTTTTTGGTTGTGGGACAGCAGTTTGCACCAATTCTGTAGAATGGCCCATTTAACACGGTTCTAGTATATTTTTTGAATCCAAAAAAATGCCTTTAAAGCAAATCCAAAAAGAATATAAAATGATTTCATTAATGCGTGTCCATTAAATAATGAAACAAAAAAACAAAAAGAAAACATGAACAAATAATTGGTGTTTCCAACTGTGGAAAAGAACAATTATCTGGCACAAAACTAATTTATCTCAGTGAATAAATATGCCTCTAAAATCTTCAAAACGTTTGTCTCGACAGTGTCAATGTGCCATTCCCATCTCTCTCTGTCTGTGAGGGGCTTCAGTGGCGTTTGCCAACATTCTGCTGAATTAATAGCCTCAGCTGTGGCCTGATGGGAGAGGATAACAGCGCCATCCAATAATGTGATGTCCTAATCCCAAAAACATTTATTATGACGCGCTCAGTTTATGAACAAATGTCTGTGATGAAATAAAATTGATGTTAAAGAAGCTGAAAGAAATGCTGAAGATCATAAAAACAATAGATTTGATTTCATTCTAAATTTACGTTTTTATTTTCTAAAGGTATAGGGTAAAACCTATATATATATATATATATATATATATATATATATATATATATATATATATATATATATATATATATATATAGTGGTGGGCCGTTATCGGCGTTAACGTGAGACTCTTATCGGGCGATAAACAAAATATCGCCGTTAATCTATTCTCAAAGTTGGTTGGGAGCTGGGTCTAAACTACGCAAGCTATGATGACCTTCACCTTGATAGTTTAGCGCGGATGACGTATACCTAGTCGAATTGCACTGTAGGGGCGAGAACAAGTCTTCAACTTCTGTGAATTTACCACATCAAATGAGACGTGCAAACATGGATGCAGCTATGAAGCCGCTTCAGGGCAGGTGCGTTGCTAGACCCTTTTACCCAGTGAAAATCTGCTGTGCCCAGTAAAATCTCAAGTTGAGTTATAATTTACTTTGATAATCCCGAAATAAAGACATTAAACTATATGCAACAACTGAATTGACGCTTCTAAAAGCAACGCAGCTTAATGGAAGACTATGCACGCAGAAATCCATGCCCGTGCGCGTCTGTGTATTTAACGGCAACGTGCACGTCGTGCAGCCTTTTGCGCAGAAGTACTTGGTTACACAAGTTTGTATAGGTAATTATGTTGTAAATGCAATTGTCAAGCAGTTTGTGATGCATTTTTGGAAACAGGAGATGAGCGCCTGATCTAATGCGCCACCTGACCCGTTCTAGAAGACTTACTTTTAGTCATTATTTGGTAGCACACATATTCTGAATGCCTTCAGCAGAATTCAAATTAGCCATTTTAATCTAGATTAATTCCAAGATTTAATCTAGATTAATCTAGATTAAAAAAATTAATCTATGCCCACCCCTAATATATATATATATATATATATATAATCATTCATAAACCCATATAATGCATCTTATACAGTTGTCATCTTTAATTTTATCAAGTGTAGAATATAAAGTATGAGCAACACAAAACTGATGTGTTGTATCACGTGTTACAGTACATTATCCAAGCAATAGTCAAGAAAATATGCATTATGAATGTCTAATGCATTAAAATGCCTCCGCTCTAGTGGTCATAGCAAACGTGAGGCTGTACGGCACTGACAGCTGATGCGCCTGCATAACCATGACAACCCTGACAGCAGCGCCATGCTGCTCGCACAACGTGGGCTGTGCCATGACGATGGGTTGCCGTGGTGAGTGATGTTGTAGTGAGGCAAACAGCCACAATCCGCCCTCAGGCCAGAACACACGTTAGATATTGGAAATCAGAGCAATCTCTGACTGCTTCACACACACACACACACACACACACACACACACACACACACACACACACACACACACACACACACACACACACACACACACACACACACACAGTGAGCACGAGAGGCTGGAATACCAGCCCAGCAGACAGGAGGGTGGAAAGTGGAGCGTTCTCAAGGACGACTCAATGACGGTCTGCTCCAAATGAAAGCTCCAGCAGAGAGATGAGGAGGAGGCTGCAAAATAACAGCTAACAGGTTCTTACAAACATCATATAGTCGCTTCACTCAGGATGAAGAAGGGATGAAAGAGAGTTCACAATCATAATCCATTTACCTATTACAGAATTATTTATACTTTACACTGCATTTATTGTTTGGATATCTATCTATCTTTCTGTTAATCGATCTAGCATCCATCTATCCATCCGATCCATCCATCGGTCAATCAGTATCTATGTTTGTCTGTCTGTCTGTTAATCAATCTAGCATCCATGCATCTATCGATCTATCGTTTTATTGTTCTAGCATCCATCCATCAATACATTCATCAATCTATTCATCCATCTATCAATCAATATCTATCTGTCTGTCTATCGTTGTATCGTTCTAGCATCTCAGTCCATTCGTCCATCCATTGATCTATCCATCTACCTATCTATCGTTCTATCCGTTTATTGTTCTAGCATCTATCCATCCATCCATCAATCAATATCTATCAGTCTATCGTTCTAGCATCTATCTATCCATCCATCCATCCATCCATCCATCCATCCAATAAATATCTGTTTATATATCTATCTGTTAATCAATCTAGCATCCATCTATCTATCGTTCTATCTATTGTTCTAGCATCTATCCATCAATCAATAAATCTATCTATCGTTATATCATTCTATCTGCTCATTGTTCTAGCATCTATCCATCTATTGTTCTATCTGTTCATTGTTCTAGCCTCTATCTATCCATCAATCCATTCATCCATTGATCAATCAATATGCATCTGTTTATTGTTGTATTGTTTTAGCATCTATCTATCCATTAATCAATCTATCTATCCATCAATCCATTCATCCATCGATCAATCAATATCTGTGTCTATCGTTCTAGCATCTATCCATCCATCATCCATCCATTCAATAAATATCTATCTGTTCATCTATCTGTTAATCGATCTAGCATCCATCTATCTATTTTTCCATCTATTGTTCTATCATCTATCTGTCCATTAATCAATATATCTAATCGTTTTATCGTTCTATCTGTTCATTGTTCTAGCATCTATCTATCCATCTATCTATTGTTCTATCTGTTCATTGTTCTAGCATCTATCCATCTATCTATTGTTCTATCTGTTCATTGTTCTAGCATCTATCCATCTATCTATCCATCCATACATCCATCCATCCATCCATCCATCCATTAATAAATATCTATGTCTATCATTCTAGTATCTATCCATCCATCCATCCATCCAATAAATATCTATCTGTTGATCTATCTATCTGTTAATCGATCTAACATCCATCTATCGTTCTGTCTATTGTTCTAGCATCTATCCATCAATCAATAAATCTATCGTTTTATCGTTCTATCTGTTCATTGTTCTAACATCCATCCATCTATCTGTTCATTGTTCTAGCATCTATCTATCCATCAATCCATTCATCCATCCATCGATCAATCAATATGTATCTGTTTATCGTTGTATCGTTCTAGCACCTATCTATCCATTAATCAATAAATAAATATCTATCTATATGTTTATATATCTGTAAATCGATCTAGCATATATCTATCTGTTCTTTGTTCTAGCATCTATCCATTCATCCATCCATCCAATCAATATCTATTTATCTGGTAATCTGTCTATCTGTCTATCTATCTAATCAATAAATATCTATCTATATGTTAATCTGTCTATTTGTTAATCCATCCATCCATCCATCTATCTATCTATCCATCTATAAGTTCATCTTTTAATCAATCTAGCATCCATTCATCTATCTATATCTATCTATATCAGTCTATAAGTTCATCTGTCTATCTGTTCATTGATCTAGTATCTATCTATCTGTCCATCCACCCTTGAAGCCTAACTAACTTTGATGTATGAATCAGATCCTAAGGACACTGGGAGTCTTTGACATCATGCGTGTCACAGGGACAGCAGTGTGCATTAGTGTCCGCCATGACAGAAAGATGAAAAGATGGGGGAGAAAAGTGACAGTGAGATGGGGGAGGAACTGATGGCCTGAGGAGGGGACGAAGACAGAAAGAGAGAGAAATGACATGCCAATTGCCATCACATTCTGGGATCCTCCTCCGCATTTCCATTCATAGAAATGCTCCTGCTCTCTCTCTCCATCTCTCTCCTGCACACACGCACACAGCCGTCACTACCTGAGAGGGAGGGGGTGCCGAGGTGGGGAGCTCTGATTGGCTGAGGCTCTCGGGTACAGCTAAGGTGAGCCAATGGGAGACGCCTGTTTCTTGAGCAGCACAGTGGCATGCTAAGGAATGAGGATTAGAGAAGAGCCGTTTTTGTCTTCTCAACCAAGTTGCAAAAAATACATACACGCGGCTTTCTTTATCCCCAGACTTCAAAGCACCGCACAAAGTGACGTCTCTGTAGTAGGCTACTAAGATCTCTCAGCATGCTTATGTGTTGCCAGAGAGACTGTGAACGGAAATTAAGCATAAATAGCAGTGGCTCTGCACTCATATTGGTTGTGTTTAACAGATTAGCCTGGTTACAGAAGATAAATGCAACTATACAGCAGGAGGGTAGTGAAGAAAAAAAAAAGCAAGAAAGTGAGAGAAGCAGGGGTGTGTGTCGGGGAGCCTTGCTTTGACGTCATTCGGAGAGACGAAGGCTCAGTGTGGCTAACACTATATAGTCACACTCCAAGTCAGGAGAGAAATGACGCTTTGCGTGTACACACACACACACACACACACACACACACAGCTACACACTGCTGATGGACTTGCATAGCATATAAATGCAGTAATCATAATATAGGACATAATTAAAGACCTCCACACCCATTCAGAATCAGTTTCCTCTCAAAATACAATAATTAATCAAGGTACAAAAGACTGTGTTATATTTTAAAGGACTTGTTTACAAGCTCTTAAGTGCCTTACTGCTTTAATTAAATAGGATAATAAGTAATAAAAAATATTTGAGAGATACATATGTTCATTAAATATTACTTAAAGGCTAATTGTGTAAATTAAGTGTTCAAATGCTTTCTATCCCAGCTAAATACGTAAAGACAACTACAAAATAGCCATTCATATGTGGATTCTTGCTGTGATGCTTTCAAAACATTATTCAATTTGTTTGAGTTGCCCAACGACAGCAACACTGGCTCAACAAATGGTGTACTTTTGAGGCGGGACTATCTGTGTGTTCAACCAATGGCATACAAAGAGAAACAGTCATTAGTTTTGCAAATGTTTTGCAATAGACTTTAAGATTAAACTAGACAAAATAATGTTTTTAAAGTATGTAAATAGTATTGTGTATGTTTAAGAGCCTGTCTTCGCTTGCCCGACAACAGCTATACTGGCTCTACCAATGGCAAGAATTTGGGGCGGGGTTATTTTTCTGTTTAACCAATGACATACGGAGGGAAACTTGTGTGAAAAGCCTTTATTTTAGCATATCTGTTTTGTAAACGACTTTAAGATTCAACTAGCCAAAATAATAATTTTAAAGTCTATTGCAAAACAAATATGCTGAAATAATGATTGTTTTCACACAAGTTTTCCTCCGTATGCCATTGGTTGAACAGAAAAATAGCCCCGCCCCAAATGCTTGCCATTGGTGAACCAGTATTGCTGTTGTCGGGCAGCAAAGACAAGGTTCTAGACATAATGTTTTTAGTGTATGGAAATAGTAGTGTTTATTTCATCTAGTTAAATCTTTAAGTCTACCACAGAACAGATTCGCTAAAATAATGATTGTTTTCACACAGGTTTCCCTCCGTATGCCATTGGTTGAACAGAAAGATAGCCCTGCCCAAATTATTGCCATTGGTAGAGCCAGTATTGCTGTTGTCGGATCTTAAAGACAGGCAAAGACAGGATCTTAGAGACACAAAATACTATTTTCATACACTAAAATTTTGGCTAGTTGAACCTTAGTGTATGAAAATAGTATTTTGTGTCTCTAAGATCCTGTCTTTGCTTGCCCGACAACAGCAATACTGGCTCTACCAATGGCAAGCACTTGGGGCGGGGCTATCTTTCTGTTCAACCAATGGCATATGGAGGGAAAATTGAAAACGGACATTATTTTAATAAATCTGTTTTGTAGAAGACTTTAAGATTCAACTAGACGAAATAATGTTTTTAGTATTTATAAATAGTGTTGTATATATCTAAGAGATTGTCTTTGCTTGCCAGACAACAGCAATACTAGCTCTACCAATGGCAAGCACTTGGGGCGGGGCTATCTTTCTGTTTAACCAATAGCATATGGGGAAACCACTGTTAAAACAGCCATTACTTTAACATATCTGTTTTATGTTTTAAAAGACTTTAAGATTAAACTAGAAATGTATTTTTAGAGTATGGAAATAGTATTGTGTATGTCTTTGCTGCAGTGTGACTTGGCATGCACATTCTAACCTACCTACTACTGCAAAAACATGTCACACATACACACACACTTACAAGGCTCTCAAGGGGGTTTCTACACTTACATTAACTTTCAACCGTCCTTGACTGTGTAAGATCCCCCAAACACTCGACATCACTTGTGTGCGTGTATGAGAGGATTTTCCTTTTCACACACAGCGTCTCCTCTGAGACTCTAGTTCAGTTTAGCCATAAGTGGCTGCTCTGTTGTGATCCGTGTTGGTGATGTGCTGCCACAATGAAGTATCATTTATCATTAAGATTAAAATGTGTGTTACGAATGCCTGAAATTAATATTAAAGACATAAACCGCAAAGTTCTGTCAACATCTACTCATCTTCATGTTGTTTGAGGAACACAAAAGGTAAGTTTCTGAAGCCACTCTTTTCGATACGAAAAAAAAGTGATTAGGGACTGAAGCACTCAAGCACCAAAATGACAAAAAAGCCATAAATAAATCATAATAATGGTCCATGTGACTTACGGTCTGTTGACTATATGACTTCAGAAGAGCACATGACAATGATGACATATAAACTACTTTAATGGTATTTTATTGTTCTTTTTTGTCATTTTAGAGCCTGACATTTCAATTCCCCACATTTATTGAAAACTGAAGAAAGTAAGTCAGATGTGTTTGGAACAACAAACTTTTCACTTTTTCTTCAATAAGTACAATGTGTGCCGTGTTTAACTGTGTAAAGCAACACATAAACGGACTTTCCCCAGTTCATCAGAAGAGCTGGTGGGTGTAAATGAGTTTGTGGGTGCTTGTTGATAAGTTGTGTGTAGATGACTCAAGGGTTATTAATAGCAGCATGCAGGATTAACACCAAACTAAATCCTCTTCCTGTCCATCACTCTCTCTCTCAATCTCTCTATTACACCCACCATCCACCCCCTCACACGCACACTTACACACACACACACACACATATATATACACAACAACAGCATGCCTAAATAAAGACTAGTGCTTTTTCTGGGTCAAGGACCTTGATGAAAACCCCACTTTTCCCATCAATCCTCTCCTGCTTAGTATAGCGCCTCAGAGTCACGCTTTTAGAAAGGAGGGAGGGAGAGAAAAGAGAGCGATGCCGTCATCACGCCCACGCATCGCGCTAACCCACACTTTTCATACTCTCTTCCTTTGACCTGCCTGCTGACGTCGCGCAGGTTGAAAAGCTTTGCATACCTTTACCGACAAAGTGAGTAAGAGCTAAATAGAAAGGGAGACAGAAAATGAGACACAAGATAAAGAGAGAAAGAGAACTTTATCGAAAAAAAGGCTGCTTTTTGATGTCAGAGGAAGCCGGTGTTATCTCAGGTAACAGTGTAACTGGGCCTGAGAGAGCATCCTCACTATGCTATCTTTTCACAGCAATTTCTAAGGCCCAGACAAGCGGCGTTCAGTTCTAAATGTCACCGACTGTTTCATCTATCATCATTTCTGGAGGCTTTGTTCTGAGGGGTTTACAGAAAATTAAAACTAGTATAATTATGTCCGTGCCATTATTTACAGCATGGAATAAATTGCTAAAGGAGAGCTTTCTTTTCACTGCCACTGCCTGTTCACACCAGGATCGATCAATATCAATCAACAATGTTAGCATCTACACCAACATGTGTCGTCTCATGAACGCAGTGAAGACTGACACGAAAGAGGAGAAACTGTTGAATAAAGTTGTTATTTTTGTTTTCTTTGCACAGAAAATGTATTCATGTAGCTTCATAACATTACGGTTGAACCACTGATGTCACATGGACTGTTTTAACAATGTCCTTACTACTTTTCTAGGCCTTGAACGTGTCAGTTACATTGCTGTCTATGCAGAGTCAAAAAGCTCCTGGATTTCATCAAAAATATCTCAATTTTTTGTGTACCGAAGATGAACGAAGGTCTTACGGATTTGGAACGACATGTACTGTAGGTTAGTAATTAATGATAGAATTTTCAATTTTTGGTGAACTATCCCTGTCTTTAGGAAGTCACTGTTTTTTGAAGGAACCCAAGCAACAAAAAAGTATGATTCTATTTGCTTCTCAAGGTGTTCTGGGTCAGGAAACAGTTACGAATTATTGTGTATAGAGAAATTATTGTAGTTAAAAAAGCAATTTGATTTTAACTGCTTAAAGTCGCTTGCCCTAGTGTTCTCAATCTCCAGTGTTAACTGGACCGCAGGACTGAACAGACTTGAGTGCACTTGTGTTGGAATCTAGGCCATCAGCTCTCCAAACTGTCCACAGACGTGGTCGCCATGCCATCTGGGCATCATTTCTCCCTGGCAAGGCAGTCTATGTCCGAGTCTCAATGGGGCAAGAACACAGTGGCCTGAAACCCATGCTGGACTCTTGCCACAGAGGCTCCAGGCTCTGACATAATACGCCACACACCTTCCCTACTTTAACACCTATCAAAAAAAAATCCTGCAAGCATGTGAAGCAAAAAAAAACTAAATAAAAGTCACTATCACTGAGAAAGATTCTGGATGAAAAACATCAAACTGTGGACAAATAAGGCAAATGGAGGAACGGAAATAGATAAAGGTAAAGCATAAAGGCGATTTGTGGAAGCCCTTTTCTGCCACTGAACAATAAAAAAAGCTTAATGCGACTTTTTATCTCACAATTGTAACTTTTTTTAATCAGATATGTAAGATATAAACTCACAATTCAGTTTTTTCTCAAAATTGTGAAATAAACTTACAATTGTAAGAAATAATAGAGAGTTATAAAGTCAGAATTTAGATATAAACTTGCAATTTCAATTATAAAGTCCAAGTCAGATATGAGTAATATAAATGTGCAATTCTGACTTTTTTTCTCAAAATTGCGATATAAGCTGAATTGTAAGAAAAAAGTTCGAATTGCAAGGTTTTTTTTTTCTCAGTCTTGCATGATATAAACTCGTAATTGTAAGAAATAAAGTCAAAATTGCAAGATATAAACCCGCAAGACTTTTTTCCTCAGAATTGCAAATTCATATCTCACAAACAGTTGCAATTACCTTTTTTATTCTGTGGTGGAAATGGGCTTCCATCAAGATTAAAGCCAAATAAAACCAGCTGACTAAAACCTGAAAGAGCATATCATTTTTACACAGCACTGATTAATAATACTTCATAAAATAAATTGTATGGATTTCCTGATGGGTATCCACTAGGAAAGCAGCCGAATGTCTGAAATAAAGTTGAATTACCTTAACTGCATTGTAACCGTAAACATAAACAACATATAACTGTGATATATATATATATATATATATATATATATATATATATATATATATATATATATATACACATCCTCGAGTTTAATTATATCCTATCCAGCAGCACAGTAGGTCTGTTTAGGTCACTGCTCACTACTAAATGCTTGTCCTTAATCATGATGTTGATTGTACAATGCCATAATGCAGCTGAAATGACATTGTGGTCAGTATAATCACACCCTAAAAAAGCCATAAACAAGCAAATACAAAACATAAAGAGGTTAGCCAATTGCCATTGCGAGCTATAACACCATATACCGTGTCCAATCTGTTGCTAGGTGCTACTAGGTAGAGGATATAATGTGGTCATTGAAGATCTTTGAATGTGTGGTATCTACCTAGGATGTTAATGAGGCCTGATCAAACACTTGACAACGTGTGATTGTCTAATGGAGCTGCTGTTTAACGCACAGCTTTCAATCACTTGCAGTTTCCAGCGAGGTGGGATATTACCGGACACTTTTTGAGTCATACGTTCCCTCTGGAATATTTGCTTTTCCCCACAATACATTTGCCAAACAAATCTCGTTTTGGATTATGGAAAGCAGGGTTTGACTCGGGATGAACTTTCACTTGGTAATGCACCTTTTTTGATACTGATATTTGTGTGATTTAGTTGATAAGAGATGACGATTTATTATTTCAAATATGACAATTTCAGAAAAGTACAATATATACTTGTAGATTTGTCATTTTTAAGTTCTAAAAATTTTTAATTCGAAATTCACTACAGATGACAGTTTATCTAAAAGCCTTCTTTTCATAAGAAAATAAATATATAAAATATACTATAATACAGTTGAAGTCAAAAGTTTACATACACCTTGCAGAATCTGCAAAGTTTTACCAAAATAAGAGGGATCATACAAAATGCATGTTATTTTTTTAATTAGAATTGACCAGAGTAAGATATTTCACATAAAAGATGTTTACATATAATCTGCAAGAGAAAATAATTATTAATTTCTAAAAAAAAAAAAAAAAAAAGTTTTAGTGCTTTTTGATACGGTGTTGATACCTAAATCATCCACAGCTCCGCAGTGTTTTTTTTTTTTTTTTGCTTAGTGATAGTTATTCATGAGTCCCTTGTCTGTCCTGAACAGTTAAACTGCCAGCTGTTCTTTAGAAAAATCCTTTAGGTCCCACAAATTCTTTGGTTTTTCAGCATTTTTGTGTATTTGAACCCTTTCCAACAATGACTATGATTTTGAGATACATTTTTTCTCATTGAGGGACTCATATGCAACTAATACAGAAGGTTCAAATGCTCACTGATGCTTCAGAAGGAAAAACAATGCATTAAGAGCCGGAGGTGAAAACTTTTTAAAATTGAAAATTTTAAAATTCTGGGGAGTATCTTCTGTAGCTTCTAAAGGGCAAAATAAGAAAAATGCACAATTCCGTTTAAAAGTTTACATCCCTGGCTCTTAATGCATCGTTTTTCCTTCTGAAGGATCAGTAAGTATTTGAACCTTCTGTAATAGTAGCATATGAGTTTAATCTAAAGATAAATATATATATATATATATATATATATATATATATATATATATATATATATATATATATATATATATATAAAAATATTATTAAATGGTTATGATTAAAAAAAAAAAAGATGTATATAAAACATATAAAACATTTTTTGTCCACAATTTATGTTGGCGTTAATCATATATCAATGGTTTGTTTTTTTGTGTAGTAGTCAAATGAAGTCTCGGGCTGGCAGCATGTGGATGCTTGCAAATCTGAAGGATAAATAAGGTGAGCGATGTGGGCTACAAAATGAAGTGTGCAAGTCTATTTGAGAGCAGATGACCTAGTTGAGCCAAGGAGGACGGTAATTTAGGCTGTAGTAACACTGACGCACAGTCCTACCTTCTGACCAAAACTTTTTTCTCTTCTTCTCTAATGCCACTCAAACTCATAGTCCACAGCATCCAAAAATTGATCCCACCCACGTTTTAGCAGACTTCATAGTCTGCATTTTAGGCCAATTTCAATTGATAAGAGAAGATCACCTAAAACTCATACTAAAAAATATCAGTGTTATTTAGCCTTAAGAAGGGCATAAAACTCACATAAACTAGCTGCCTGTCAAAAAACATGAAAAATGTATAAGCACAGAGGGTATTCACTTTAAATAGCCAGACAAAACCGTGGTATCCTTTATAGGCAACTGTGGAGAGGCTCTCTCCTGAGCTTTGGCGTCCTTCACCTGTAATATTTGGTCAGAAGAACTTTACCAAAGGTTGTCGAGAGCAATTTTTGAGGAGAAACCAGGGCACACGGAGAGACTCTACACCTTCAAGTGCACTTATAGAGCACTGAGAGTGGCGTCTGTGCGACGGAACACACTCCGTTACTTCTGTTCCGCCAGAGCCAATCACGCCACTGGTGCCAAGGTTGTCTCCATGACAATGGCGATGCTCAGTTCCCGAGGTGAATTTTCCAGTGGCTCTTGAAGGAACACAAACATCTCTGTTATTAATCTACCAGTTAATTAACCTTAAATCCAGATACCAGGGTATCTTCATGAAAAAATCTTTTTTTTTTTTTATTCCCAATGGGAGCGTCTGCTGTCTCAGACACGCTACTGTACCTTTAAAAACCTAAACCGTATGAAATCATACCCCTGATCCAGGCAAATGCAAAATTAGACTGGGTTCGCTCCAAGCCACCTGCAGGACAGCCAGCCAGCCAGCCTCAATTCAGGGCACAAACAGAACTTCTCGCCCTATTGTCTTCCAACCCGGGATTAACACTATAATCCAGAGATTACCATTTGCACTATTTTCCAGCTCTATTTGGCTGATGACAGGCAAAGAGAGTCCGGGATGTCTCGGGAAGCAGCTGGCGCTTCCGTCGTGATTGTTAATTTCGGACATTCCCGAGAAGGAATTAATCAGCGGCAGGGAGATTATTACCCAATAGGCCTCTGCTGATTAAGAGTTACGCAAGGAGACATCACGAGCGAGCACGAGGCCACGACTTTGGATGCAAGATTCTCAGAACTGCCCTAAGGTCATGGTCACTGATCTAGAAGGGCGATCAAATTAGAGTCTCCACTGCACTGGCAGGGCAAAATAATCATCATGCCCTGTTAGCACTGCATTTGTACTGTATGGCAGAGTGCAATCATGCTAATGCACTTAAAATAAAGCATGTAAATTCTGCTCCACTATTCCACTATTTTTCATCACTGGACAGACAAACAGCAAACTCATGACAATGGTTGAGACAATGTCGTCATGTCGAGCGGATCAGAAACAACAACCTTTGACGGGATCAACCTAGAAATGGTTTACTTGGGTATTACACAAACATCTGCACAAAGACCATCTACAAGACAGTTCTTGTTCCAGATAATGTCATTGTTTGGGTGTGTTCAGATCTCTGGAATGCAGAGAGGGTTATAAAAGTTCACTCAGATGAGCCTGTGAATATACATTTACACAGCCAAGTTTAATCATGAATATATTAGCTGGGTTTTAAACCCTACTGAGTTATATATTATTTCAAACTGGAAATATGTTTAGTTTAAACCTACCAAATAGAATAGAATAGAATAGAATAGAAAGCCTTTATTGTCATTATACATAGTACAATGAGATTTAGAGCAGCTCCTTAAAAGTGCACATAGCGCAATGTATAAGTACTGTACTAAAGAACTACAACTACAACAGACATCCACAGACGTACAATAAAACAGATTAGACATACTATGATCCAAAATGGCGAGCAGCATACAGTATGGTAGAGGTAGTATAAATAGTGCAAAAATGGAGGTATAATGTAAGTGCAATGTGATAGTAATATAACAGTTTTCAGTGCAAATCCGAGTTCAACATGGAAACAGCTTTGGGGAAGAAACTGTCCCTGAGTCTATTTGTTCTGGCATGTATAGACCTATAACGCCTGCCAGAGGGCAGCAAGTTAAAGAGCTGAAAACCGGGGTGAGTATTGTCCTTTAAAATGTTCCTGGCCCTGCTGAGACAGCGGGCGTTATAAATGGAGGTAATAGTGGGCAGAGGGCAGCCGATGATTTTTTGTGCAGTATTGGTCACCCTCTGCAGTCTCTTCCTGTCAGCTTCTGTGCAGCTAGAGTACCACACTGACACAGCGTAGGTCAGCAAGCTTTCGATGGTGGCACGATAGAAATTCACCAGCAGACTTGTGTGTAGTTGTTGCTTCCTGAGCACCCTCAGGAAGTATAACCGCTGCTGGGACTTTTTAACTAGAGCTGAGGTGTTAACTGACCAGGAGAGGTCTGCAGAGATGTGGACCCCAAGAAATTTGAAGGACTCCACTCGCTCCACACGTTCGCCGTTGATGTACAGGGGGGCAGGGGCGGCTCTGATCCGCCGGAAGTCGCACTTAAATGCACTTAAAGGTATATTTCAAAACGGCCCATTTTCCACAAGTTGGAATGATTCTTTAGAGTCTTCGTGAAATGTCTATAACATACTTTGCTGCTAAAAATTCCTCAATGGTCGTGTAAAACGACACATTTTTTACCTCGTCAAAAACAGCTCTGTTCAGAAGTGACCCGTTTCGGTGCATGTCTCTTTAAATGTTAATGACCTACTGTTGACTCCACCCCTCTCCTACATTTTTTTTGTGAATTTGGTGGCGCATTACCATCAAAAACAACTACTCTACTGCGTCCTCAGTGGCTCTGATGTTGGGAGAAAATGAAGACTCTTATGTTTGCTTTTACATCCAAATACAAAACACCTGCATTGCTTCCGAAACATTGTTGTCACTACAGCTGCTCGAACATGGGGAAAATAGCAGACAGCATACAACTGGCTGAGGGTTGAAATATGCTAATATGGGACAGTCCGTTAGTGGTCGTGGGCGGGCCTGAACAATATGATGTCATTCTACTCAGAAAATCAAAAAGGCTTGATAATTAAGACTGTTTGGGGTTTTTGGGGATAAAAAAAAAAAAGAGTGAATGGATTTTTCTCATTGTAGGGCGGTTGTGTCCACACACTGCTAAGACACATTTATATGCAAACACCATGTAAAAGTGAATTTTGCATCCAACATCTCTTTAAATCTTGTCTGTTTTTGTATCTGAAATATGTTAATGTAAATATACTTTAAAATATAATTGTAATTTATATTTGTGTCTTTTTTTTTGTACATTTGAAATATATTTAAATGAGGAGGCAAGAGAAATATAATTTTTTAATGAGAATTAATGAAGTGAATTGAGTCGCCTGTACGTTATTTGGGTGATGCATGATATTGTCATAAAACCAGTGACGAAGGAAGCTGCCTATGTAGACATCAAGCCAGACCACTAGGTTTTAAAACTCACTTGATAAACGCACTTAAAATACAGAAACTGCACATTTACATGCTTTAATGTTTGTGTACCAAAAATACGCCATTGTTTTAATATCAGATGTGCACTTGAAGAGTAATGCATACATCCTAAGTGCCGCAAACCCATATTACAAGGTTCAATTACCGTGTGTGTTATATTTTAGCCCAAATCAAGTATGCAATTATTTTCTTGAGAGTCTACCCTCAGGACTTACTAATTACACACTGGAGACAATTATTGAGAGCCACTGTGTGTTGCTCAGTTCAGAGTTGACTTTGCAGTTTGCTCACTCTTAGAAATGCGCATAATGAAATGTATCTACTTGGAACAGGCAGTTCCTTTTTAGTATACAGGGCATTTTGACCTCACTCTGAATTTCAGGTAAATCAGTGATAACGTGGATTCGGTTCATTGAACTAAGCCATACCTCAGCCTGCTTTTAAATGAACTGAAGTACTTTTAGTACAGTTAAGACGATCGAGCCGGTGTGTTACGTCATGGTGCATGATGGGATTTCAAATCTTTTGATGTTTGTTTTTAAGCGGGGGTGTCCTGGGTTAACTATTTATCCTATTATTTCTCCCCTCTCTCGATAATACACATAAACAGAGAGGAAAGCACGTCATTCACGTCGCTGATGCATTCCTTCTTCCCGGGTGGACAAAGAGGGAAGCTGACTGGTCGAAACGATCACTGCTGATGCCACAAGAAGAGTCAAATCAGTGTGTGTGCTTGAGTGTGTGTGTGTGTGTGCGCTCAGCATGCATATCGCACCGCACAGACAGAGTTTCTGGCACTGATACCTGTCCTTGTAAACAGAGAAGATTGACAAATTGGCTTTACTCTGATAGCAGCAGTCTGACAAACTGCCTCTCGTGTTTAAAGGAATAGTTCACCCAAAAATGAATCATTTGTTCATGTCGTTCAAAATGTCTGTCCTTCTTTTCAATACAATGAAAGTGAAGACAGACTGGGTCTTTCAGGTAGTGCTGGGCGATATACCAGTTCAAACTGTAAACCTGTTTGAATTCCGCACACGGTATGAATTTTTAAAAAACTGCATACCGGTACAAGTGACTAAGCAACATAGCATCATGAAGTGACAGGAAATCCCTGTTAATAACACACAACTTATTCTTTAACTGGGCAAATAAACCAACTGTAAACTGCCATTAACAAAAGCCAGAGACGCTGAAGACCAATGCAAAGAGGAGAAAATACTGTACTATACAGAGCAAGTTCATCATGTGTGAAATACTGGAAGAAAATCCTAAATACTGAATGTATTTCTGCTGAGAACTGACTGTCTTCAGAAATGTTTAAATGGTATTTTCTTTTCATCTCACCTCCATATAATGCTTATTAATGTTGTATTTAAAAGCTCAGCACTGTTTTGTTTACAGTGTTAACCAAGAAAACGCTGTATTGCTGCCGTTCTATAAGCTCCACCTGCTGTCAGAGAGTGAATTTGCGTCTCATTCAGTCCGTCTGCTGTTTTTGTTTTGGTGTATATATAGTTAATGTAGTAAAAATTCACAAAGCTATAGTCAGACTATTCTGTTTTTGCTTTACATTTTGAAATGCTACTATGATCTGATCTAATTTACATCAAAAACTGCTCATGCTATATGTAGCATGTTTGTTTGGATAGTGATTATGAAATGTTTAATGAAAAATATGTTGACCACCTTCAGAATTTTTGAATGGTGGTGTGAATTCAAGCTTCTGTCTAAAACCATTTGATAGTTTTATATGAAAAATAAACAAAGTTTTTAGTCATTCATCATTCAGAAATACAGTTGAGGTCAAAAGTTTACATACACCTTGCAGAATGTTAATTATTTTACCAAATAAAAAGGATCATGCAAAATGCATGTTATTATTTATTTATTTTTTTTGTACTGGCCTGAATAAGGTATTTCACATAAAATACATTTACATATATTCCACAATAAATAGTTGAATTTATAAAAATTACCCTGTTCAAAATTTTACATACACTTGATTCTTAATACTGTGTTGTTACCTGAATGATCCACAGCTGTTTTTTTTTTTTTGGTGATAGTTGTTCATGAGTCCCTTGTTTGTCTTTAAACTGCCTGCTGTTCTTCAGAAAAATCCCACAAAATCTTTGGTTTTTCAGCATTTTTGTGTATTTGAACCCTTTCCAACAATGACTGTATGATTTTGAGATCCATCTTTTTACACTGAGGATAACTCATGGACTCAAATGCAACTATTACAGAAGGTAAATTAAAGATAATTAATAGTAAACTATTAAATATCAACTTATTTTGTGTTCTAGGAAACATGCAAGTATCTTCTATAGCTTCTGAAGGGCAGTGCTAAATGAAAAAATATGATATTTAGGCAAAATAAGAAAAATGTATACAATTCATTCGATTCTGTTCAAAAGTTTACACCCCTGGCTCTTAATGCACTGTTTTTCCTTCTGGAGCATCAGTGAGTGTTTGAACCTTCTGTATTAGTTGCATATGAGTCCCTCAGTTGTCCTTAGTGTGAAAAGATTCAAATACACAAAATTGCTGAAAAACCAAAGAATTTGTGGGAACTGAAGTAATTTTCTGAAGAACATCGGGAAGTTTAACTGTTCGGCATCAAACAAACAAAAAAAAAAAACAGTTGTGGATCGTTCTGGTAACAACACAGTATAGAATTAAGCGTATGTAAACTTTTGGACGGGGTAATTGTTATAAATTCAACTATTATTTTCTCTTGTGGACTTTATGTAAACATTTCTCATGTGATATATCTTATTCAGGTCAGTACTAAATAAAAAATAACATGCATTTTGTATGATCCCTCTTATTTTGGTAAAATATTTAAAATTTTGCAGATTCTGCAAGGTGTATGTAAACTTTTGACCTCAACTGTGTCTTCACCTCCAGTTCGATAACTAGTGTTAACCAGCATGACAGAATCAGTAAATCAAATGCAAGTTCATGGGTTGAACTTAACTAAATTAGTTTAATTCCCAAACACAAATGAGTTTTGTGAAATAAATCAGGAAAAGACAACCCAAACATGCAAGAATAGTTGCAAGATATAATATTTCTTCAAAAATTCACCTTTGGTGTTCCAGGTAAGCATGAGGGTGAGTAAATAAATAAAGAAGGAAATTTGATTTAAAGTTTTATATAAATATCAAATGTAATATAAAGCCAAACAAATGTCATTTTGCATTAAATTTTGTGATGTAAGTCAAAATTGCCAAGCTAAGAGTCATGAGAGAGCGACGTAAGTGGCCTTAAGACCAAAGACTGGATTATGTAATCCACCAGCTGGCAGATCTGTTGTTTTGAGCTGCGAGATCATCTTGGGAAAAACCTGCACAGTCACAACGTATCTACGGGCAAAATGATAAAGCATCTATCAACAAAGCCTCTTCCTCACAAGGCTAATGAGCACAAGTAACTTCTGTCCTATGGCAAACACAGATCCAAAAAATGTCAAGATTGCATGTGACATGGACAAGAGGCTGCTTTCTATGTCCTCTTTCAAAGCCTAGGCTTTCCTCTATAGTTATCCCACTCCAAGAAGCTCCCCAAAAACCCTGATTTACAGCGATGAGTCAGAAAGCCCTGTGGTGGTCCAAATTATTCACTGATGACTCAGAGCTTTAGCCGAGAGAGTGGGGTACATTGAGGCACTTGCCTGTACCACAGTGGCTGATCGTGGATCTTTGGGGCGTCTCTGCTCGTCAGCACACCGCTTATTATGACTCAGCCCTCACGCGGTACACTCTCCCAGTGCTGACAACTGAAGGCCACTGCAGAGGCGGACCGACGCAGCACACTATCTCCAGTCGGCTAATAGCTTCCTGCGACTTGGAGAGGGCCACGCTGTCACTGTGGTCTTTTTCCTTGTCAGTGTTGTGAAATGCCCTATGAAAAGCTACGG
Organism: Garra rufa; assembly: GCF_049309525.1. Classification (NCBI taxonomy): domain Eukaryota; kingdom Metazoa; phylum Chordata; class Actinopteri; order Cypriniformes; family Cyprinidae; genus Garra; species Garra rufa. Next base: position 15,185,195 of record NC_133383.1, read on the forward strand.
TGCCTCATCTCTATTTCCGTGTCTAAAACGTCTTACTCACTATGTAGGTGTGCAATTCAAAATAGCACTAATGTGGTTTTCTGCCTCAGTGTTTGTCTTGGCCGCGGAGGTCACGACAATGTCAAGAAGTGAGCTGAAAGGCTGGAGAAACAGTATGAAGACACTCGGTCATGTATATATAATACCTGTAGCAGATCTAAATAGGTGGAGCTGGGGAGGTGGAGGGTTTCAGAGGAACTCTAAAAAGTGTGCTGTGAAAAGCTGATTGGCTGCGTATGCAACAGGAACCAATTGGCTTCATAAGTTCATCATAAGTTTGCGTTAACATCCCATCAGCCTGCGCCATCTTACAATCGATTATCGTGCCGATACTAAGCATTTTTTATGCTTATTGGTATTAGTTATTTTAAAAACCGATTTGTTGATAATTTAAAAAGCATTTAAAAGTTTTGTCAGAGCCCTTGTTGTTCTTAATTTTGACATTAATTTTCATTTTTACACCAGATATATATATATCGGTTCAAAATATCGGTCTATTTGATCTGTAATAATCCGTATCCTGAAAAACACATATCAGCTGACCCCTAATGCACGATATATTGAGTATTTAAGAGTATTTATTGTTGCTGCACAAGTAGCATATATAATAACCTGTAGCAGACCTAAACAGGTGGTGCTGGGGAGGTGGAGGGTTTTAGAGGAACTCTGAAAGCATGCTGCGAAATGCTCTAGTGAATGCTAACCATTTAAATGTCAAGCACCAAGCTCAATGGCTGCGTATGCAACATGAACAAATCAGCTTGTCCCAAGAAGTTTAATGCTCTGAATATCATCATTTTGTGTTAACGACGCATTAGCCTGAGCCATCTACAGTTTCATGACAGAACTTGACATATATACAGTATAATAGTTAAAAACATTAATAACACTGCTAAATGTAATCTTTAAATGTGACCCCGGACCACAAAACCAGTCATAAGGGTCAATTTTTCGAAACTGAGGTTGAGAAAAAATAAGCTTTCCATTGATGTATGGTTTGTTAGGATAGGACAATATTTGGCCAAGATACAACTACGTAAAAATCTGGAATCTGAGGGTGCAAAAAAAAAAAAAAAAAAATCTAAATATTGAGAAAAATTTATTTTAAAGTTGTCAGCAATGCATATTCCTATTTAAAAATTATTTTTTGATATATTTACAGTAGGTAATTTACAAAATATCTTCATGGACATGATCTTTACTTAATATCCTAAAGATTTTTGGCATAAAAGAAAAATCTGTAATTCTGACCCATACAGTGTATTTTTGGCTATTGCTACAAATATAACGGTGCTACTTAAGACTCGTTTTGTGGTCCATGATCACAAATGTAAATCTCAAAATAAATATCAATTTGTTTAAATTACCACTGATAGTTGCGATGCCTAAATTAAAATGACGGATTCAAAAACAAATGATTTTAATTTAGTTTAAGGTTATAATTATTTATAACCTTTTACAAATGAGAAATATTACTTAAGCAAATCTGCATATTAGAATGATTTCTGAATGATCATGTGACACTGAAGACTGGAGTAATTTCACAACATTATTGTTTTTAAAGCATCTTTGCTTAAATAAATGCAGATTAAATAAAAATTAAACATATGCAAAATTATGTTTCTTTAAATGCATTTCTTCGTAATAACGGCAGCCTACAACCACTCTGAAATTGCTATGAGTTATGGTCCATGCATGAACAGTGATGAAAGACCAACATGTCGGTTCAGAATTCGATCTGTCGCTGGGTTTCATGGTGTCAAGCTGAGACCCTGAAACACACACACACACACATACTGTCTGGACTGAAATGAATCTTCTGTTCCAATGCAACGAGTCTTGAAGCGACGCAGGGGGTCGTTCTAGTCTGAGGGGGTGGCAAGCAAGGCAGCAGAATGTCTCTCGGCAGGGGGGCGGGGGCGCTCGGCTTTGTGTACAAGCAGAGTGTTAGCCTGGAAAGTCAATAGCGGGGCCAGTGTATTAAATATGTAGATGCCAGTGGCGTCAATAATGCAGATTTTATCAGTGGTGGCACTGGAGCCACTGTCATAGTACACCAAACGCCAGACACTAAGCTGTTCGACTAAAGTGGGTTTGATGGACCAGAACTGGATCATGATGTCCACAAAATCTCTATCACATCCTGACCCAGATGTAAAGTTAAACTTTTCTTTTTTGAATTTCTTCCATCATACAGAATGCAGGGTTTACCTGGGTTTAGGTGGCATTCTAAAAGTTAAAGCGACAGCACAAATTGTTTTGGTGATCTATACTTCCAACAAATGTAAACGTCCCAAAACCGGGATCCAAATCAAGATCACATTCCATGACATTGAACACATGACATGGCATTTGCATTTTTTCACGGATAATAATTCTTTTAAACAAACAGCGTAATATATATGTCAAGATGCTCATGTTCAGCAAGCTTTCAGGGACACCAAAATTTATTTTGAGCCCTTGGAGAGTTAAAACACTCCTTATAATGTAGCCTGTATCTCACCGAGGAGGATTTAACCTGAACCTGCTCTACATTTCAAAAATTTTCAACAATATTAGTTGCATACAGCATCCTGATGCAATAACCCTATGAAGACTATCTTGGAGCAATATAAATACAGTATACAAAGTATACTACACAAAGCATGGCAACATACTGATGTGCCAGCATTACATAACCTGACAATAGATTGGATTAGCTATCTAAAGACTGCAGGACAGGTAGAGCCATGGACACGTAAGCTGCAAACGTGCTGCAACTAGGAAACTGAAATATGTCACTCAGGGGTCTCGACCTTTCTTCAGCTGAAACTAAGTCAATGTCATGACCCAAAACTGCACTGACAATGCCACTGCCATAGTCACACTTGAAAATGGCACAACTGAAATCATTCTGATTGCATTTAGAAGATGCTGTTTTATCTTGAGCACTAACACTGAATGGAGGAGTGGGCTTGGGTTAAGTGCCTCTAGAGACAGTGGTGATAGACTGGACTGTAACTAGGATCCTGCTGTAGGTCAAGTCTACTTGAGATTGAACCTGCAATCTTTCTGTTATGAGCTTCTGTTGGTAACTAGGCCTGTTAACAAGAGTCCTGGTTATTTGATTTAATTTAGATCATTTTAAATAGCTGTTAGTACTGTGCACTTTAAAGGGATAGTTCACCCAAAAATGAAAATTTGATGTTTATCTGCTTACCCCCAGGGCATCCAAGATGTAGGTGACTTTGTTTCTTCAGAAGAACACAAACGAAGATTTTTAACAAAAACTGGTGCAGTCTCCCAGCCAAATAATGGAAGTGGATGGGCACCAGACCTTTAAAAGTAAAAAAAAAAAAACATGCACAGACAAATCCAAATTACACCCTGCGACTCATGACGATACATTGATGTCCTAAGACACGAAACGATCGTTTTTTGCGAGAAACTGAACAGTATTTATATCATTTTTTACCTTTGATACACAGCCATGTCCATCTGTCCTGAGCACGAGTTTAGCATCCGGTTCGTTACACGTGTATGCGCTCTGACGTAGTATGCAATAACCTTTTTTATTTAAGTGGCAGAAACAGGCTTCCATAAAAGACAAAATTCCATTTCAAATAATTGCTGTTATTTTAAATGTTCAATTCATCAAAAAATTCTAAAAAAAAAAAAAAAAAAACAACAGTTTCCTAAATTAATAATTAAAGAAAATGTTTCTTGAGCTCCAAATCAGCATATTTCTGAAGGATTATGTGACACTGAAAACTAGAAAAATAGCTGCTGAAAATGTAACGTTTCCATCACAGAAATAAATAACACTTTAGAACATATTAAAATGAATATAGTTTGGCCCATACAACTGAAGTCAATGGTAACCAAAACTGTTTACCAACGGATCTTCTTTAATGTTCCACAGAGGAAATAAAGTCATACAGGTTTGGGAGGGAACTCCCAAATGTTGACAGATGACTACATGAGGGAGACTAAACGATGACAATGATTTTCATTTTTGTGTGCACTATCCCTTTAAGGTGTACTTGTATCAAAATGACACTGAAGTGATGTTAACCAAAAATTATTGTGGAAAAAACAGTCTCAATTATTTGTATGCCAATTAATCATCCCTATATTTTTAACCATTAGACTTCTGCTAGATGAATATGGTGAGTGTCTGTGAAGAGCTGAAGAGCTCCAGATCCAGGGAAGCAGTGTAATGTAGGTCACATTACTGCTCTGCCTCCACACAGCCCCAGTTCTACAGCCCAGGGACTATAGGTAGAGACTAATGATCAAGGGAGAGGACACACACACACACACACACACACACACACACACACACACACACACACACACACACACACACACACACACACACACACACACACACACACACACACACACACACACACACACACACACACACAAGCATGCTGTATTGGGTCATTCACTCCAGCTAGTCCACTTTCCCTGTCCTTTATAAGGTCACCTTCAGAGGTTGCTTAATGAAACCAGCACACTTTTCTCAGGGCAGTGATCCATATCCATACTGAACGAAATGAGGTTTAACTTATGGTTAAACATTAAAGCATTACAGGACAACAGGTGCATCTGATCTAGATCTGAACCTCAGCCAGAAAGATTACCCACTTGGGTCTATATAATAGAGAAAATAATCTGTCAAAGCACTTCAGGGACTGTGCTAACCAGCAAAACCTTAGTCTCTAATTCAATTTAACAGCACGGATGCATAGTTTATCTAACTTCATAATAAAAATAACTTCTGGATTTAGTGTGAACATGTTCAAAAAGATTCTGCCATTGATGTTTGCCATTGGCATTAAATACTGCCTCAAGACTAAAGTGTTTGCAGGTCCGGACAGAACCTGAAGGAAAACAGCTCGGGAAGAAAAATGCAACTACAGGAGAGAAGGGAAGGCAAAAGTGGAAAAAGGCTGTAAGGGAGAGAGAGAGAGACGAAGAGAGAAACTCATTTTTCAAAGCCAGATTGGAGACATCAAGTGTCAGGATTAAGAAAGATTAAATGTGCCTACAGTTTTTGGCATTTTGCTTAACAAAAGCGGTATTTAAAAAGCAATTTAAAGACTGCATCTCAGCACAACACAAACTGCTTCAACACTTTTTAATTCATAAATGTGATTAAATGAAAGATTAAGTGAAACCACAAATTTTACATTAAAATACTTATCAGCAAAGCCAGAATTTATGTAATACATAAGTCTTTTATTAAGAGAAAAATAAGATAAATTACAGTGTTGCTACTAGTGTTGCCAGGTCCGTTGTTTTCCTGTGGAATTGGGCTACTTTAACACTGTTGCCGTGGGTTGTTTTTCATATCAGCAGGTTGAAGCAAACCCAATAACGTGATATTAAGCCCCTGGAATGCCAAAAAAAAGGGTATTTTTTCCCCCGGAATATGATTTTTACCAAAGGACCCCCTCTGAAATGCGATTGGACTAGTTTTGGGCTACACTGAACAATTTACATTAAAAACGTGGCAGCTGTGGTTGCCAGATGTTTACCGTAAAAAATACAGTATTCAACCTATTGAAACTGAAATCTGTTTTGTACCTTTGTAAACCGATAACCACCAAAAGCAGGTGGTGATGACAAAGTCCCATGATGAACCAAAGCCCATCAGAAGCAGCTTTTAAATGCTAACATATATAGAAAAACTAAACACCATCACGGTAACACGCATGAAACTGAAATAATGCAATAAACATTCATTTACCAACATTATGTAACATACAACCCTAATGTAACACAGGGAATAATGTCCAGTACAAATACATTGCTAAGAACTTCATTTGGACAACTTTAAAGGCGATTTTCTCAATATTTCGGGGTTTTTTGCACCCTCAAATTCCAGATTTTCAAATAGTTGTATCTCGGTCAAATATTGTCCTATCCTAACCATAAATCAATGGTAAGCTTATTTATTCAGCTTTCAGATGATGCATACATCTCAGTTTTACAAAATTGACCCTCCAGATTGGTTTTGTGGTCCAGGGTCACATATCAACATTGTGAATTAATCGTCTCCACGTCATCTGTCTCTAACATCATCCATTGTAAAATCACTCTAACGCACGGCCTTGAGTGGCTCATTCAGTTAATGCCCTAGAGAAGCACTTGCTAATGACTAGCACTAATCTGGACGCTGTGTTCATGACTCCATCACTTCTGACCCCAACAATATTGCAGTGGGACATTTAGACCCTGCTGATCTCTGAGAGTGTTAAATGAACGGTGTCTCCACTGGCGGGCTAAATAAACAAAGCCCTTCATTGCAGAACCTGACCTGAAGGAAGAAGGCACTGGGGGGATCCTGTGCTAAAAAGGGTATCGAGAAGGCCAAGCCATGTGGTGCCGCACTGGTCCGGTGACGCTAGTGGAAGGGCAAGAAGCGCAGTGCTGGGGCAGCCCTTAGTAATCCCAGCACAGCCTGATGATTAAGGGATTACCACAGCAAGTAGTTTTCCATCCCAGGAGAGCACTGCTCAGAGGACTGGTCAGCACAATATAGAGAGGAAGAATGAGAGAGAGAGGCGAGAGGAACAAACTGAAGGGTAAAGATCAAAATCTTGCTTTGAGCACAAGAAGCAGTGGTTTGCCTGAATGTCTAGAGCAGTCTTAAAGGAATAGTTCACCCAAAAATGAAAGGAAGACAAATTAAGCTTTCTGACCCTGCATAAACCGCAATGCAACTGACACTTTCAATGCCCAGAAAGGTAGTAAGGACATTGATAAAATAGTCCATGGGACATCAGTGGTTCAACCATAATGTTATGAAGCTATGAGAATACTTTTTGTGTGGAAAGAAAACAAAAATATTGACTTTATTCAACAATTTCTTCTCTTCTGAAGATGAACGAAGGTCTTATGACATAAGGATGAGTAATAATGACAGAATTTTTTAATTTTTGGGTGAACTATCCCAGTTTTTCTATCCAACTAACTAACTTTTCTAAGAGTGTTTTCTCTTAATGTCAGGACACTAATCAAACCATAAATGTGACCCTGGAAGACAAAACCAGTCATAAGTGTAAATGTTTCTAAATTGAGCTTTATACATCACATAAAAGCTGACAAAAATAAGCTTTCCATTGATGTATGGTTTGTTGGGACAATATTTGGCTGAGATACAACTGTTTGAAAATCTGGATTCTGAGGATGCAAAAAAATCTAAACATTGAGAAAATCGCCTTTAAAAGTTGTCCAAATTAAGTTCTTAGCAATACATATTACTAATCAAAAATTAGGTTTTGATATATTCACATAAGGAAATTTACAAAATATCTTCATGGAACATGATCTTTACTTAATATCCTAATGATTTTTGGCATAAAAGAAAAATTTTGACCCATACATACAAAAATACATTATTTTTGGCTATTGCTACGAATATACCCATGCTACTTAACACTGGTTTTCTGGTCCAGGGTCACAAATATACTATAAGGGTCACAAATATACTAACAGAAAAAAATCTAAATGTCACTAAACAACTAGTTAGTTGTTAAACAACTAGTTGACATTGCATATCCCTAATGCACAATATAATGAACTTACAATGCAAAATTCTTGAAAAGAACATAATGACACAACAGTGATTCTGCCAAATGCCATACCTGATTAAAGGTTTCAAAGCTTTGGTATTTGAAACCCACTACTCTTCTTAAAGGGTGAACTTTGCCTTTTGAAAGTGCAGCAAACTGCATGGCGCACCTGAGCGCGCCAGCACCAAACAGAATGAAAACGAGCCCCCGTCCAACCCACTCAGCTTAATTGCTCTGCGACTGCAGAGAAGCGGGGAATCAATCATATTTCCATTCAATTAGCCAGCCAGCAGTTTGAGAGGAGGTGACGGACCTCTTTTAAACAAATGAAAAACAGGCAGGAAGATACAACCTTGGAGGACCTGTGAGGGAGACACGGCTGGCAGCTCTATGGTTGGGAGAATGTTGCACAACGCTATAAATGCTCATGTTTTTGTGCTCCAAGGCTTACGTAACCTGGCACAGGTGCTTTTTTTTGTTTGTGATGGACGGATGAAAGCTTGTTGACGCGATGAGAAATCCAAGAAAACACACGTATTATAGCGCATTACACTAACCCCAATCTGGAAGGACATTTCAGAGGCAGATCTGAAATGACATGCACTTTTAAGTCGAGATGAAATCGCAATGCACCTATTTACTTTCTTTAAATATGCGTCTAATCTTATTGTGAACAATCTGCACAATAATCCAAATAAAAAACCTTTATGCCAGCTCTGAAACATCTTACTAACATTACTCACTTTTTTTTGTGAAAGCTTCACTAGATATTTCACGATCCAATGAAGTCCTACTCTTTTTAATTTTTTTCAGTTTCACACAGAAATTTATCAGATTATTAAAGTAAAAGATGTGACCCTGGACCACAAAACCAGTCTTAATTAGCACATGTATATTTGTAGCAATAGGCAAAAATACATTGTATGTGTCAAAATTATCGATTTTACTTTTATGCCAAAAATCATTGGGATATTAAGTAAAGATCATGTTCAATGAAAATATCTTGTAAATTTCATACTGTAAATATATCAAAACTTAATTTTTGATTAGTAATATGCATTGCTAAGAACTTCATTTGGACAACTTTAAAGGCTATTTTCTCAGTATTTAGATTTTTTTTTTTTTTTGCACCCTTAGATTCCAGATCTCAACCAAATATTGTCCTGTTCTAACAAACCATACATCAATGGAAAGCCTATTGATGTATAAATCTCAATTTCAATTGACCCTTATGACTGGTTTTGTGGTTGAGGGTCACACATGTAGTATAAACACCATTTCATGTTAACTTAGGAACAAGAATGGGGTGAGCGATATGTCCAAAATCTTATATCACGATATGAGTCATTTTATTTCACGTTAACAATATATATCACAATATAGTTATTTTTGCTATAAATAAGGTCTTTATTATATCAAATTTTTTGATACCATAAAAATATCATATTTCTACTAGCCTAAAAAAAAAAAAAACTCAAGCTCACTGAAGACAAGTAAACAGTCAGCAATTAAATAAGAATAAAAAAACTAAATACAAGCAATAGGACCCCAAAAAGATACAGTAGAACAAATAAATATGAAATGCTGCTTACAAAAACCCTGTATATTCTTCACTGTTTAAATTAAATTACTGTGTTTATGAGGAAACTTGCAAAGACGGGCATTTTTACACATACAAGTGTGAGTATTTAACCTTTTTTGCCACCTATAAAGCCATAAAAATAACTCTGTTTAATATTCCCATGCTCTATGAACGCCATCTTCACACGTGTGCCTTTCTGACAGAGACAGTTCTCTTTTGCTGCTGATTGCGCTTTAACGGCTTAAAATTACTTGTTTTTAAACCGCAATGCTTAAAATGTGCAAAAAAAACAAAAACAAAACACGTTTTTGTGAACATGTAGCAATGTTACGAGTGTGTAACCACGATAGAGACTATAGCAAAAAATTTTACCAGTTGACAAATTTCTACCAGTTAATTGTTTCAACCAGCAGAGCTGGATAGATTACTTACAAACTGTAATCTGTAACATAATATATTACATTACACATTTAGGTAATATAATCAGTCTACTTTTAGATAGAATAATCTTGTACAATATTGACATAAAAATACAAAGAATATAAGAAACTATATTACATTTGCTGCTACTAACAACATGAAGTGCATTCAACATTATAATAAGTCAAGGTTTCCCAAACTGGGGTTTGTGAAGTGTACTGAGTATATATATATATGTGTGTGTGTGTGTGTGTGTGTGTGTGTGTGTGTGTGTGGACCACGGACCACAAAAACAGTTACAATGGTCAATTTTATACATCTGAAAGCTGAATAAATAAGCTTTCCATTGATGTATTTGTGGTCCATTGATGTGGTTTGTTAGGATAGGACAATATTTGGCCGAGATACAACTAGTTGAAAATCTGGAATCTTAGGGTGCCAAAAAAAAATTTGAATACAGAGAAAATCACCTGTAAAGTTGTCTTAGTGAAGTTCTAGCAATGCATGAATCAAAAATTAAGTTTGATATATTTAGGTAGGAAATGTACAAAATATCTTCATGGAACATGATCTTTACTTAATATCCTAAATGATTTTTGGCGTAAAACAAAAATCAATAATTTTGACCCACACAATGTATTTTTGACTATTGCTACAAATATACCCGTGCTGCTTAGGACTGGTTTTGTGGTCCAGGGTCACATATAAGCAGTAGGTTATTTTAGAATGGAAAATTTAAAAGATAAGAAAGTGGAAGTGGGGAGAATCAATAAATTATGAATAATGTATTGCTATTGTGTGAATAATATGTAATCATGTAATCCATTAAAAAGTAATTGTAGTCTGATTACGAGTATTTTACAATGTAATTTAATCTAATTACAAGTACTTAATTTTTGGAATCTGATTACGTAATGCAGATTACATGTAATCAGTTACTAACCAGCTCTGTCTACCGGTATATCGCCCAACAAATTGAACAAATTAATTTGATAACATGCCAATTTATGAATCAAATACATCAATACAGTTCATACCGGACATATTCACTAATTCCTGGTCCGTTTGCACATGCAGACTGACAACTCTGGCATTTGTACACACTGTCCCTTTTGAGATGAAGCACGGTGATCTCTGAACATTGAAAAAAAGACAAGACAATCTGGTCTTCAACTCTCTCTTATCCACTCCTGACCTCCCAAGAGGCACATTTAGGGAAAAACGAAAACGAGAGAAGACCTTAAGTCGAGTCCTAATTAATATCTGGCCCAGAAAACATCATTCACGGAAGTGCAAATAACGGCGACGGATGCCAATGGTGGTTTATAAGTAATGACTTGTGAATCCTTGAGGAGCGTCTCTCTCGCTCTCTCTCTCTCTCCTTGGCCACTGCTGTCGGCCTTGTTTGTCCCAGTGCAGTTCTAAATTTGTCCATATAGACTGTCGAAGCGGAGGCTAGTTCATTCTGCCGTCAGCTGAAATGAAAACAAGCTGAGGGGAGCCACACTCGCTTCTCTTAAGTGTCAGGTCTGATCACAGTGGAGATGAACACACAGTCCTAGAGGCCTAGGGGAGGCAATGAGCTGGATTGATTTATTGATCAAATATTCCTCACTGTGTTTTGTGGTTTCAGCTGCGAGCTATTACTCAGAAAATGAAATTCTATTACAGGCAATAGACCAGCCGCAGGGGTTTAAAACGTTGCAAGGATCTGATGGTATGCTGAGCAATTCAGAGCATGCAAAGGGCACGTAACGTACTTTATATAACACTCAACCCTATATCATCCAAGGTGTTCATGTCTTTCTTTCTTCAGTTGAAAAGAAATTAGGGTTTTTGAGGAAATCATTTTAGGATTTCTCTCCATATAGTGGACTTCATTGGTGGCCAACGCGTTAAAAGTCCAAATTGCAGTTTCAATGCAGCTTCAAAGCTCTCTACACCAGGGTTGGAGCCATTCATGAATTGAATTGAGAATGAATGGTAAATTCCAATTCACTTCCTGGAATGGAATTGGAATTGGAATTGGAATTGCATGCAGCTGACAGGAAATGGAATTGGAATTGAATTGGAATGTCAGGAAACAGAATTGAAATCAAATAAATTCCACTAAATTCCACTTGAGTTGCTAAATAAAATAATTTGACTTGATTTGCTTAATAGTTTATAGTACATTAAATATTGTAAATCACATAAACAACAAACATATAAAAGAAATACGAATTACTGTATGTTTAGTATGTTAAGCATGATTATTTCACATGCCAAATTTCAGGAAATGACGATAATTCGATGCAATAAAAAGTAAATGAAATACATGAATGAACATGACTCATTTTTTTTGTAAGTTGAGACATATATTATGTGGTAATCATATATTGAATGTATAGTACATCCAGAAACTTATCACCACTGTCATTCAATTATTAATTCATAATGTACAGTTCTCATTTCTATTTACTTGCATTTGATCAACTCTATTTCATACATTACTTGGTATTTGTAAAGCATCAGGAATAAAGTTTAAATGTATGTCTCTAAATGCAATCACAAATAAATGCTCAGAAACAGCAATAAACGGAATTCAGTGGAATTTCCCTGAACTGAATTCCACTTCCTGTAATTCCAATTCAATTCCAACTCTGTTTCCTGTAATTGTTGTTGAATTCCAATTCCAATTCCATTTCCTTCTTTGAATTGGAATTGTTGAGTTCATTCCTGAATTGACCCCAACCCTGCTCTACACGATCACAGTCGACGAATAAGGGTTTTAGCTAGCGAAACGATTGGACATTTCCTAAAAAAATTAAAATGTATATACTTTTTACCCACAAATGTTTGTCTTGCTCTAGCTCTGCAATGCGTGTCTACGACTTAGCGCATTGCATAATCATGTTGGAAAGGTCATGCATGGTTAGTTCTTTGTCTGTGTACTCCAGTTCAAAAAGGTAGGATAGGGCGAAAAACTCGTCAAACTTCGTTGTTTTACCTTTTTTGTAAAGGGAGTTTTTCTTTGCACGTTCAATTTGTAGACACTGGGTCGGTAATTTTGCTTTTGTCAGACGTGACCTTTCCAACGTGATTATGTAATGCGTGAAGTCAAGCTAGTGCAAGACGAGCATTTGTGGGTAAAAAGTATATCAATTTAAATTAAACAAAAAAAAGAACCAATCATTTTGCTAGATAAGACTCTCATTTCTTGGCTGTAGAGCCCTTTGAAGCTGCATTGAAACTGCAATTTGGATCTTCAAACCATTGGCTCCCATTGACTCCACTATATGGAGAAAAGTCCTGAAATGTTTTCCTCAAGAAACTTAATTTCTTTTCGACTGAAGAAAGAAAGACATGAACATCTTGGATGAGGTGGATGGGGTGAGTAATTTACCAGGAAATGTTAATTCTGGAGTGAACTAAACTTTTAACTAACTGTAAAGAGTTACCAGAAACTCTAATAGCTCTTCATTACCAATATGGTACCAACGTACCTAATGATAACATCCATGATTATTATGATTAATTAAGAAGGATTTCATGTAATTAGTTTGATTACAATTTGAAATAGCTTAATACATAAATAAATCAAAATATATTAGAGCTGCCCTCTAATAGTCGACTAACCGTTAGACAACAAGAGGAGGCTTGGTCGACCAAAATTGTATTAGTCGCTTGGTCGACATCCAAACGCTTAATTATCATTCATCAACCTCAAATATTGCTTTTCATCTGAAATATGTAAGTGGTAGCAACTTTAAATGGCTGCTCAATCTGATGATCCTAAAAAAATGTGCACTGGATGCTGAATAGTGCATGACAGATGGAGGCACCGGTGCGCTTACTTGCTCTTAAAAGGCTCCATCATTTTTGGTCATACAGATAAAAGTAATACATCTTTCGAATCTGTAAAGACTCTACGTTTATTTGTGTGCATTCAGAATAACAACGAAACATTGCACTTTTGCAAAATAATTAAAGCAAACAGGATGCGCTTTTTGCCATCTCGGTCTCTGTGAACTTAAACGCAAAACTTCGAAACTCTGTGTATACTTGCCTTACAGACATGAAAAATATATCTATAGAGAGTGAAATGTCTACTTTTAAATGAACCAATTCAAAAAAAAAAAAAAAAGAAATATTCTCAGATTATGTAATCCGTATGAAACATGCATACAGGCGCAGCCACTACTGTGAAGATGAGTCAGTGTCGCAACTTCATCTCTGAAGTTGAAAACAAAGAAAGCACTAGTTTATCCATAAATTATTAAAACGTTAATGCAGTTTCCTTACTGTTTTTCACAGACACGTTCATAATTATTATATCTGCCAGTGCGCTGTGGCAAGCTTTTTTTGCATGTGCTTGAGCACTTATGTAAGCAATTAAAGGGTCATTATCATGATTTATATGGTTTATTAATAAAAATGTGACTAATAGTCGAATAATGCTTAAAATGAATGACTACTAGTCGATATATATTAATTAAAATAATAATTTATTTTGTATTTTTACAAATATATATTTAGACAGGCACACAACAGACAGAGGTTTTAAGACTGAAATAAATCTAAATCTGATTATAGCCCTACAAAAGAAAGTCTGGATGTGATCAGAGCGGAAGGGGGTTGGGTGAACAGGGCCACGGCGATCATCTGAAGCGCAGCTGCTGTCATAGTGTGTGCCTGAAGAGGAACCATACTCTAATGCCATGCCAAGGGTGCCCATGGCCACACTGACCCCGATGAAAAATAGCATCCTTTCATCTAGACAACACCTGGCCACAGATGCTCTCACGGAAACAATATGCTGACATGTCTATTTGTTTCCCTTAATTGTTGGATCAATGTTGTCATGACCAGACATCAGAGGACGGTTCGATGCGGATGCTGATCAAACACTGATGATGAAGAATCTATGAGAGGACAGCGGTTAAAGAGACAGTTCAGACCTCGTATTCAAACCTAAAAGACAAACAAAATGGGAAACTCCTGCCATCACAGATGAGTGAATGTTGCATATGATGCTACAACATGCAAATCCTTCCCTCTGCAACAGATATTTCCTCCATCATTGATTCTATCATGACACAGCTGTGTGGCGTAGTGTGCCATTTGTTTCATTACCACAGGCGCTCCCTTGGGCTCTGTGTGTGTGTGTCGCACATCTTTTGTGCGTGAGTATGCACGTATGTGTCTGTTTTGTGTAGATTTGTGTACTTCCATATGTGTGTGGTTTACAGCTGCGAGAGACGGGGGTTTAATGAGCTTTAGGAGTGCGTTCCTCTATCCATTAGTGTCTATCAGGACTCCCCGTGGGCTCGGAGGGCCTGCTCACCACAGGAGGAGGAAACAACCTCCCTTCCCAGTCTCCATTTTTAGCCTCACATTCGCCACACATCCCCATTTATCAGCGCACAACAACTAAACTAGGCTGTTAGATAACATCGCCCGATAACATCACTGAAGATTTAATGTCAACCAAAATAGAACGGGTATTCCTGTTCAACTTGATTTTGAATTTAGAGAGATCATTAACATACTGCAGAATGGAATGCTTTACGTTACTTAATATACTGCCATTATGCATCTCAGAGTCATGGAAAGGAAGGGGAAAATGCAAAATGTAAATAATAATAATAATAATAATAATAATAATAATAAGCAAGTAACTACAGAAATGTGTATTTGGAATGGCAAAATACATACATAATAATGAAGAAAAACACTGTAATATAATGATTTAAAATGACAGTGAATATTCTCAAATTAATTGTTGATGGTAAACTATGTGCACCCAAGCAAACTCAAATATTTTGGCAGAAATTCACTTAGTGAATTCACTTAGAAAGTCACTTAGAAACACAAGGGTTACAAAATAACATAAAATAAAATAAAATAAAAAGAAGAGAGTGCTGTTACTTAGACACTATACCATTATTGAGCAGTTGCAATATTACAAAATAAATAAATAAATAAATAAAATAAAGAGATTGATGTAACTTAGAGTGGTTGCAAAGTAAAATAAAATAAAAAAATATAAAATAAAATAAAATATAGAGAGTGATGTTACTCAGAATACCATCATGAGCAGTTGCAAGATAAAAAAAAAAAAAAAAATAAATAAAAAATGTTTCTTAGAATTCCGTCAGGGAGCGGTTGTAAAATCAAATCAAATGAAATCAAATAAGAGTGATATTGTCTTAGAATTCTGCCAGGGAGTTGTTGCAAAAAAATAAATAAATAAAAGTAAATAAAAAAATAAAAGAAAGAGCAATGTTTCTTAGAATTCCGCCACGGAGCGGTTGCAAAAAATAAAAAATAAAAAAAAAGAAAGAGTGATGTTTCTTGGAATTCCACCAGGACGTGGTTGCAAAAAAAAAAAAAAAAAAATTATATATTAATAAAATAAAATAAAAAGGAGAGTGATGGTACTTAGAATTTTGTCATGGAGCGGTTGCAAAATAAAATAAAATAAAATAAAGCTACCATCACTGAGTGGTTGCAAGATTAAAAAAAATTAATATTAATAAAAAAATAAATAAATAAAATACAAAATTATATATATAGAGAGAAAGTGATGTTACTTAGAATACCATCGAGTGGTTGCAAGATAAAAAATAAAATAAAATAAAACAAAAAATAAAATGAAATATAGAGAGTGATGTTACTTGGAATTTCAGCAGGGAGCCATTGCAAAATAAAATAAAATAAATAAAAAAGAAAGTGGTATGTAGAATACCATCGAGTAAGACAAAATAAATAAATATATATTTTTTTAATTAAATGACATTGATGTTAATTAGAATTCCATCATTAAGGAATTACATGTAAAATAAAATAAAATAAAATTTACAGTTTAAAATACGTACAATGTAAAATCTGGGTGCTGCAGCAAAAACTGTTGAGGAGCACAATTACAATATTGAAAAAAAGACCTTCAGGAAGGACATCAAAGTGATGAGACCTCATGTGTTGAGGTTCGTCTGAGTCACTATTTCTCCATCGACTGGCTCTTATTAAATGACACCCTGCATTCTTCTCAAGTCAGAAATGTAGGTAGGTTGCCGCCATCTGAGCTGTGGATTTGTAACGAAGCTTATTCACTGTGCCGTCACCAACCTCACCCTATCAATTTTTGCTTCTCTTTTTCTTCTTCTCCTTTCCACGCATACACACACAGCTACCCTCTCCCCGCACTCTAGAGGGAGCAGAACAAAGGGGATCTCTACTTTTCTCCTAGGACTATTATTAGATCTTCAACCCAGCGACAAAATAATCACACGTTCAGCTGAATCACCACGCAGGCAGCGGAAGCTTCAGTCCTGAAGTATGCGACGCGAGCAAGCCACCGTTTAGAGCAAAAATAAACTGATGTGGCTAAATAGAAGAAGATACAGTACTCTGGGATATAAAATTGTAAAATAAATGCATATAAACCATAAAATTAGGCATTCCATCGCCAAAGGGCTAATCGATGTCACTTTAAGGTTACTGTCAGATAAACAGTACACATCCATCAACCTCAGGCAAAATGACCATATAAAACACTCTCCTGAGGATCAGATATTAGTCAGGGTCAGTAACCTGGATTAAACATTGACATCTGAGCATCTTCACAGACATTGGTGTATTGAGCACTGCAAAAATCTAAATGTGTAAATAGTTATGTGATTCCCCAGAAAGACTGTATTTGTGTGTTTGTTTGTGCAAGAGCAAAAGGGATTCTCCACAGCAGGCCGTGGCAGCCTGTTGCTGACATTTGAATGAAATTCAAACACAGAAAACAATAACCTCTTTGTGAGGTGGTCAAAGTTTGTTGGAGACAAACGCAGCACAGATCAAAATGAAAAGGTTTATAGTTCTGCTGCAAATGCATTCTTATTATAATCAATGTCCAATTATAGTCAGAGTATTCCAATTAGAATGTCCAATAATATTCAGAGTATTCCGATAATAATTAATGTCTAATAATATTTAGAGTATTCCAATTATAATTACTGTCTAATAATATTCTGAGTATTCTGATTATAGTCAATGTTGAATAATATTCAGAGTATTTCGATAATAATCAAAGTCTAATAATATTCAGAGTATTACAATTATAATCAATGTCTGATAATATTCAGAGTGCTCTGATTATAATCAAAGTCTAATAATATTTAGAGTACTCCGATTATAGTCAATGTCAAATAATATTCAGAGTATTCCGATAATAATCAATGTCGAATAATATTCAGAGTATTTCGATAATAATCAAAGTCTAATAATATTCAGAGTATTACAATTATAATCAATGTCTAATAATATTCAGAGTATTCCGATTATAATCAAAGTCTAATAATATTTAGAGTACTCCAATTATAGTCAATGTATAATAATATTCAGAGTATTCCAATTATAGTCAATGTCAAATAATATTCAGAGTATTCCGATAATAATCAATGTCGAATAATATTCAGAGTATTCCGACTATAATTAATGCCTAATAATATTTAGAGTATTCCGATTATAGTCAATGTCGAATAATATTCAGAGTATTATGATTATAATCAATGGCGAATAATATTCTGAGTATTCCGATAATAATTAATGTCTAATAATATTCAGAGTATTCCGATTATAGTCAATGTGGAATAATATTCAGAGTATTCCGATTATAATCAATGTCCAATAATAGAGTATTCCGATTATAATCAATGTCCAATAATATTCAGAGTATTCTGATAATAATCAATGTCTAATAATATTCATAGTATTCTGATTATAATCAGTGTCCAATAATATTCAGAGTATTCTGATAATAATTAATGTCCAAAAATATTCAGAGTATTCTGATAATAATTAATGTCTAATAATATTCAGAGTATTCCGATTATAGTCAATGTCGAATAATATTCAGAGTATTTCGATAAAAATCAAAGTCTAATAATATTCAGAGTATTACAATTATAATCAATGTCTAATAATATTCAGAGTATTCCGATTTTAATCAATGTCTAATAATATTCTGAGTATTCCGATTATAATCAATGTCTAATAATATTCAGACTCTTAAAATTATAATAAATGTGTAATATTTATTTGAATATTCATATCTATGTTAAATAATATTCAGAAAATTATAATCAATGTCAAATAATATTCAGAGTATTCCGATTATAGTCAATGTCGAATAATATTCAGAGTATTTCGATAAAAATCAAAGTCTAATAATATTCAGAGTATTACAATTATAATCAATGTCTAATAATATTCAGAGTATTCCGATTATAATCAATGTCTAATAATATTCAGACTCTTAAAATTATAATAAATGTGTAATATTTATTTGAATATTCATATCTATGTTAAATAATATTCAGAAAATTATAATCAATGTCATATAATATTCAGAGTATTCTGATTAATCTGTCTAAACATATTTGGACTCTTCAAACTATAATCTGGGTCTAACATTTTTTTAAATATTCATATCATTAATGTCAAATTATATTTAGAATATTCAAATTACAATCAATGTCTTACAATATTCCAAATTTTCAGATTACAATATCTGTGTGTTTTATGGCACTGAAATCCTCTAATCTCCTAGAAAAACACATACCGAAAAGAAACTGTTTCCACATATGTAAAATATCTAATATAGCCACAAAAATGGATACAAACGAAGCTAAAACTAAACTATAAAATGTGAAACTAAAAATAAATCAGTAAAGCACAGCTGAAACAACCTGACTCAGGAAGTGTGCAGCTATTTGGGCATTTGCGCAGCCATTTATCACCCATTAGATGTGTATGAGTATTCCAAGCTCATAAAGATTCTGCTAGGTTTGAATGGGCTATTTATAGCAAGCCAATGACGTAGTTTATCAAACGTAACCCCTTCCCACAGATCTCGCCCAGAATTCAAAACACCGCGATAGCACACCGCTCGCTACACTACACTAGGCTGTTCGCGGTGAGTGTATATGAAGCCGTAGAGACAGGTGTGTCGCGGCATATGGCGATGGCGCACACAGCTGCCGACATCTTAGAGAAAAAGGTAACTGTGTGCATGCAACATGAATGCAAACAAAACCAGCCGTGCTGTTATCGCATCCCCGTCCAGACGGCATGGATGCTGTATGCTCGCTCCTCAGATTACAATCTGATAAGCATGCGATTTTGCCAGATGAATACATATGGATAAACAATTTATCACAAAGGAAGGGGTAGCGTCAAAATTATTATAGCGGAGCGCTACGCAAAATATGGGGAATACAGGTGCTCGTACCCCATCACTAAAGGACTAAAGGGGGTCATTGGAGAAGGGAGGGTGTAGCCTATTCAGAAAAATCTGCTCGCAAGTATTTTTTTTAATAAATGTGTATTTTCATATCAGAATGACTTTAATACTTCAATGTTTTTCTCGTATTTTCATATATCACGAAAATACAGTATAGTCGGCTAAAATACAAATAATACATGTTAATTTTATTATTAGGCTACTATAAAAATGATTATCACACCTGTAGACTTTAACATAGCGCGAGTGCACATGAACTTATTAACAATTTCGAAAAGCTCATATTTTAGTCTTTGAAGCGGTCAGACCAAAACTTTACGCATGTTTTAACATTCTTGAACTGTTAAGAATTATAAGACTGTGCTTCTCGCCCAAACAACACAGAAATAACTGTGCAGGTTACTTCAGCTACATGAACACAGGACCAGGAATTAGTTTCCTTTTGTCCTTCGCCCTCATGTTTTAATTGCTACGCTCTTTAATTGTTTACAAACGACATGCGGCATAGTAAGTGAAACAAACGAAGCGCGAAGGTGCATCGGTACTTAACTATTTACACAGGTGCTGGAGACACAGGTCGAGACATTCCCCTTCCACCTCGTCCTCCGAGATGAGGTCCGACAAGGGGCGCATAGGTAGAGGTACGTCCTCCTGGAGAGGTGGCCTCATCTCCCGCAAGAAGAGCTCCAAGAACCTCTTGAAGGTTTTCTCCTCGTTGGCAGAGCCGGCCATCGCTTCTCATTCCTGGAGAGACCAGAGACAGCTGGAGCCGGGCAAGAAGTCTACACTACTTTGAATCATAGGCTGGAGCGACTCTCTAGTCGCGCGAGTTGGGGAGGGCGCGCGCACGCGTGAACGGAGAGGGATTCGCACAACAGACAGGCGTGACGTCACTCGGGGGCGGGGTATGAAGGAGAGGAGGGGGGCGAATTAACTTTATCATTAACCCATTTAATCCCATATGTTAGTGGCGGAAATTTACTTTTGACTTTAAAGGGTCTAAATGGATGATGTAGCCTAATTTACATAAAACTCTTTGTTTACCAGGTGTGAGTAGTCACGTGACACGAGCGGTTTCATTCCTGCAGTCAAAGCGCCATATAAGGTAGCATGTGAAACATAATGTCATAAAACAAAACAGACACACAAATTTGATAGCCTAACGCTACACATAATACTTGAACGGTCAATTAATAATGTTCTGTCTTGTGTAAATCATGTAATCGCAATTACAATGTAAACCCAGAGCCCCTCTAGTTTCCCAAGTTACAGGTAAGAGAAAGAAATGAAAAACAAATTGCCGACTGACCACATAAAAAGCCCACATGTGCTGAAATTATTTTGCAAAGCTACTACTTTAAAACATCTTACCCTAAAGTATCTAAACCTAATCTGCAAATATATTTTAATGTTTTTTTTGTGTGTGTGTGTGTGTGTGTGTGTGTTTTAGAAACGTTTTCTACGGCAATAAACCTCATTTTGTTTACTCATTTAACAGTTCTAATTTGTTTATTTATTCAAAGTCCATTTTTACATTTCAATATGTAATCTAGGCATTTGTGCAGGTGGCAGGTGCTTTGCAGATCTGTATTTCTCTATATGCGCAAAAAGAAAATGTGTTTTGAGGGGAAAACACACACACACACACACACACACACACACACACACACACATACATACATACATAAAAAGAGTATGCTAAAGTGCACATGCCGGACTATATTTAAAAGAAAGATAGTGTAAGAATATCAGATTTTGGTATAAATAACTTTCCAGTAGACGCAGGTCCATGATGCTCGGGCTAAGCCAACCTTTTTTAGCCACATCAGTGTCGTAGTAGCTGCGTGAAAGTATGACGTCGGACAAGCACAAAACGCCTGTGACATAACCAGCCTATATGCTTCATGTCGGCATTTTTTTAAGAGCAAGGTCCTCTTCGAGTCGGTTTCAACGTTATCTCTTTTCCTGACAATATTCTTAATGGCCCTAATATCAATACATTCAAACCTGTCACTATGTGAGCTGGTGGCTAGCCCTCAGAAATGTAATGCACATTAGGCTATTATCAAAATCTAATTATGCTGCTATACTAGTAATCTGTTGTGAGACTGTGATTCAGACGCCGTGCGGAACAATTACATTTAATCGTTTAATCGAAACGGCCACGGTTTGCTTCGACGGAGCTCTTGGAGAGAATGTTTATGAGTGAGAAAACTCGATAAGTGATGCTCTGTGTGCCTGTATATAGGACATCAGAGCTTAAGCTAAAAATAACAAGGTTAAATACACTCTTAAAAATGCTGGGTTATTTTTTTAACCCAAATGCTGGGTTCAGCATGTTGGGTCGTTTTATTAGGTTGTTTTTAATATTTTTACCCAGGTGCTGGGTAGTTTTTCTGCACTCTAAAAATGCTGGGTTATTTTTTTTTTAACCCAAATGCTGGGTACAGCTTGTTGGGTCATTTTATTGGGTTAGTTTTCAAATATTTTTTTACCCAGGTGCTGGGTAGTTTTTCTGTAATTAAGTTTTTTTACCCAACCCTTGGTTAGAGCCTTTCTCTGACAAAACAAGCCAGCTGCCAAGTTACAGTCGGAGCGCACCTTTTTGCGTGATTGCGTCCATATTCGTCTTATATTTTAGTCCATGGGTGTTCTTGCTTGATAATAAATGCTCATCTTTTGATTATTGCTGTTGCCACTATAATTTTGTGTGTGTTTTTTTATTTCCAGCTCATTTTAAGCCAGCAATATAACAATTTTTAAACAATAGCTGACTTTGAAACAACCCAGCATGTTGGGTAAAAATATTTCACCTATCCAGCTGGGTCAAAATAACCCAGCATGCCAAGTTGGGTTGTTTTTAACTCAGTACATTTTAGAGTGTACAACCTGTGTGAAATATGGACAGACCCAGTTTGTCAGACTTCTGGGTTGTTTTATTTAACGTAACTATTGTTTTAAAAATAATATATAGTTGGCTTAAAATGAACCCGAAATATATTGTAAATTAATAATCAGATACGTAATTATTAGAGGCATCAGCAATAATCAAAAGGTGAACATTTATTAATGGGCAATTAAAAAGAGTGTAATAGTGTAATAAAAGCAAAATAACCCTTTCAAGAATGCACTAGTGTAATATATTTTATAGTTAGACAACTACAACTATTGCTGAGACACTAAACAGAAAAAGAAACAGAAAACTGCTTTAACTATTGGAAGGAGATCTGATATTTCCTATGAGTTCACAATAATTATTGTTAGTTCAATTGTGGGTTGCCAGATACTATCATTGACTATTAAAGTGATAGGAAATAATCCAAAAGCTTCTTACGCAGTTTGATGGATTATGGTTTTAGAACAAGTTCAGTTAAGTGGGGGATTGCTAGATCATGTTAAAGTCCAAATTTACCCTTTCATAAATGTACTAGTGTAAATATTTTTACAACAACTACAGATATTGCAATGGAATACAAATGACAGAAAAACCTTAAAGGAGAAGTTTACTTCCAGAACAAAAATTTACAGATAATTTACTCACCCCCTGTCATTCAAGATGTTCATATCTTTCTTTCTTCAGTCGTAAAGAAATGATGTTTTTTGAGATAAACATTTCAGAATTTTTCTCCATATAGTTTGAACTTTCAAAATGCAGTTTCAATGCAGCTTCAAAGTGCTCTAAACTTCTTGTGTCTTATCTAGCATAATGATTGGTTATTTTCGATGCTTGTCTTGTCTAGCTCTGCGTTAACTCTGTGCATTCCGGTTCATGACAGTTAGGGTATGTCGAAAAACTCCATCTCGTTTTCTTCTTAATATAAATTGTCAATTTTTTGGGAAATAACCCATCATTTCACTTGATAAGACCCTTCTATCTCAGCTGGGATCATTAAGAGCCCTTTGAAGCTGCATTTAAACTGCCTTTTGGAAGTTCAAACTCGGGGGCACCATAGAAGTCCACTATATGTAGAGAAATCCTAAAATGTTTTCCTCAAAAAAACTATTTCTTTACGACTGAAAAAA
This sequence comes from Garra rufa, assembly GCF_049309525.1. NCBI lineage: Eukaryota > Metazoa > Chordata > Actinopteri > Cypriniformes > Cyprinidae > Garra > Garra rufa. Next base: position 15,209,100 of record NC_133383.1, read on the forward strand.
AAAGAAATAGGAGTGAGTAAATTTTCTGTACATTTTTGTTCTGAATGTGAACTTTATAAGCTTTGTGAACCACTGGAAGCTGATCCCACATTTGTTGAGTTCAGAATTATCATTATTAGAATAACTGGGGATTCTAAGATAATATCAAACTCAGTATTAACCTTTTCAAAAATGTAGGGTAACCATAGTTTCTGGAGAAATATCAGTTACCATAGCTATTGCTAGGTAATGAAAACGACAAATTATGAAAGCTTTCGAAGTGAGTAATGACTATGGTATTTTGAAACTGGTTACTATGGTGCATATTTGTAAAGAACAACAAAGTGTAGCCTTGCCTGTATAAAGCAATCTCAATCTGTATTCATAGTCAGCTAGTAGCCTGTCTTATTCACCTTCAAAATTATTAGTCTTAAGGTAAAGCGACATCTGATGCAGTGACCCCAGATGACAGTTACACAGCACTTGTGTACTTTCCTCCTCACCTGAGAAAGCCTGGGGCCAAGAGCCTATTAGGACACAACTAAACAGTCACTCATCTTAAACCAGCTCTGACACATGATGTAATCCTATTAGTCCAGCACTCCGTCTCCGGCAGTTCTTCAATCATGATCTATCCATGTGTCTAACATGGAGGTTAAAAACATTAAGAACACAACGTCCCCTTCTTCCCACATGAGCATTTAAGTCAGTTCCTCTGCCGGGTGTCTAAACTATCCATTGCCAGCCAAGGAATTATGATGTGAAGTGCTCGTAATTTATCTTTGTGCTGACGTAATGCTGGCTTCCCAGTGTATAATTCAATTAAAGTGATGAACCTCACACATATACGCTGAGAGCGAATGAACCGGGATGATATACTGATATTGAACCGGCACAATCTGCGGCTAAATTATTAATGTTACTTGGAGGTGAATGTGAGCGGTAAACTCTTTATCTCTATACTGTCACTCAAGCATAAATCAAGGCAGAAAGTCATTCTAATATGACCTGTACAATACAATGTACACAACAAAACCTTCTCGCTGGGTTCATTAGGGCTAAGTTATTCAATACACTATTACAAATTGATGTAATTGCATATTACGGCACAAAGTTTGGGCTCGTGCAATTTAGGTGACATGATAAACGACTGGTGATGGTCAATTAGTTTGACTAATCACTAACACTGTAAGTGACAGAAAAACAATTTTGGATAGATTATATACAGAATATTATCCAAGTAAAACGAGGGAGAATAATGAACCCTAAAAATAGCTTGTAGTATTTTCATAAATACATGGGCTTTAACTTGGTCCGTCATCCAATTTACATCAATAAGTTTTGGTCACCTTGGAATAGGTTTGCATTTTCAGTGTTAAATTGTAACAAAATAATTAAGGGCCAACTATCAATGTACTATAATTTATTTAATAATAATCCAAACTCTAATTATATACACATCTGCACATTCCTACTATGATGGGAATTAACTCTTCAACTCCCAGGCATTGTTAGTTCAGCTGCGGGTTGCCAGATGTTATCAATAACCCTTAAACATTAAAATGACAGAACTAATTGTGTTTTCATATAATATATACATGTCTGTACATTCCTGCTTTAATGTTTCCTTTTTTCTCAGCATACTTCGAGTTTGGAAGTGGCTTCCTACTGCTTTGAAAACCAAAATAGTCGGCAATAGATCCTCAAGACAGATCCTCCATTCGAGGGCGTTTTGATTGAGATGAGACTGCAGACGAATCAGGAATAGGTCTGTGTTCATCTGGGGCATCCCTAAAACCCTGGACCTGTGTGAAATCACAAATATATATTTATATATAAATAATCATTTATGTGTGTGTATATATCAGGGTTATTTTATTTAAATTTTGAAAAAATTAAATAAACATTATCCGAAATAAAATATTGAACAACTTGAAATTGTTTTATTTCAGTTAGCTGCCAAAGCAACATTTCTTATTTTTTATGGAATGTAACTTTTTATTTAATTAATTTAGTTAAGTACTAACCAACTAAAATTAAACGAATAAATAATAATTAAAAAGGCATGTTTAAATATAAGCATATTTAAAATTAATTTTGTTAAATTAAAAATAAAATTGAAAATTGAAGTGAAAACAGAAAATATAAAACTAAAATTGTATTCAAAATATTACAAAAACTAATATGAGATCCTGTAATATACCTTTATACATTCCTTACATTTTATATATACTATAAAATATTATAAAATATATAGATTTATGTTTTTGTCTTAAAGTTCCATTTATTTGATTAAAATAAAAACAGAAAAAAAAGACTTATGAAATATTGCAATTTAAAATATCAGTTTTCTATTTTAATACACTTCAAAATATCATTTATTTCTGTGATGCGAAGCTGCATTTTCATCAGTCATTAATCCTTCAGAAATCATTCTAATATACTGATTTATTATCAATGTTGTAAACAGTGTTGTGCTGCTTAATATCTTTTGGAACCTGTGATTATTTTTCAGGATTTTTTGAAGAATAAAAAGTAAAAAAAAAGTAACAAAAAAACAAAACAAAACAAAAAAAAATACAGCATTTAATCAAAACAGAAATCATTCCTAACAATATAAGTCTTTACTATCACTTTTTATCAATTTAACACATCCTTACTGAGTAAAAGTATTAATTTCTTTCAAGAAAAGAAAGAAAAAAATTACAAATTAAAAATAAAATTACTAAAACTTTAAAATTAAAGTGAAAACACCAAATATAAAATTACAATTTTATTCAGAATATTATTGAAAACTAATGTGATTCTGTGATATACCTTTATACATTCCTTACATTTTATATATATTATAAAATCTATAGATTTTTAATGTTTTTCGGTCTCTTATCCAGTTCCATTTATTTGATCAAAATAAAAACAGAAAAAAAGACTTATGAAATATTATTGCAATTTAAAATATCAGTTTTCTACTTTAATATACTTCAAAATATAATTTATTTCTGTGATGCAAAGCTGAATTTTCATCAGCCATTAATCCTTCAGAAATCATTCTAATATACTGATTTATTAACAATGTTGTGAACAGTTGTGCTGCTTAATATCTTTTGGAACCTGTAATCATTTTTCTTTGATGAATAAAAAGTAAAAAAAAAAAAAAAAGCATTTAATCAAAATAGAAATCATTTCTAACAATATAAGTCTTTACTATTACTTTTATCAATTTAACGCATCCTTACTGAGTAAAAGTATTAATTTCTTTCAAAGAAACATTAAACGTTAGTGTTTATTGTTACAAAAGATGTCTATTTTAAATTAAGGCTGTTCTTTTCAATGTTTTATTCATCAAATAATCCTGAAAAAAAGTATCACAGGTTCCAAAAAAATATTAAGCAGCACAATGGTTACCAACACTAATAACAAATCAGCAGAAATCATTTTAGAATGATTTCTGAAGGATCATGTGACACAGAAGACCATTCAGATTTGCATCACAGGAATAAATTATATTTAAAATTATATTAAAATTGAAAACCACTATATTAAATAGCAATAATATAAAAAAAAATCTGTATTTTGAATCAAATAAATGTAATTTTTTTTCCCCTTACATTTTCCCCACTGTTACTATTAAACTTACTGCAATCTGATATTGAATTGTGGCTTCCATTTGACTTGGGGACTTGTAGAGGGAGGCGAGCCTAAACACAGAGTGAACATGTGAGAAAAGCATAATAGTACTTGTTTTTATTTCATTGCACAGTGCATATTCTTTCTCTCTCTCTCTCTCTCTCTCTGACCTTGTCTGCTCGGTATAAAAAGCAAGAGGGTCTGTGGCAATTTAAATGCAGGGAGGCTGAACTGTACAGCCAGCGGGAAGACCTTCAACTTTATGACAAGAGACGAGAAAGCATGATGGAGATGCTCTCTGTGCCTCTCTGCTGCCTGCTGCTACAGAGTAATAGACTGGCAGGTATGCAGGATGCATTATGAATAAGGTCTGGCTACAAAAGGCAAAGCAAGCTACTTGTTCAAAGTGATTCATTCCATCACCCACGGAGGTGAAGGGTAAAGAGTTTATGCAACATACTCTCACTCTCTCTTGCTCTCTCTCTCTCTTCAGAAGACACATTTGGCTGAGAACACCACAGATGTTGGCTTCTACCTTCTAAAGCCTCATTTTGCTGTGTCAGGTTGAGTGGACTTAAGAGACTGAATCCAATAGAGAAAAAAAACACAATAAACACCTTCCCACACAATTAGCAAATTAAAAGTGTTTGTGTTTACCTTCGCAGTCCCTCCCAGTGCAGGATGAGCCTCTGAGTCGCAGCATGACCCCAACTCTCACCTAAAGTGTGAATTTTAATTGTTATTAGGTTAGTGAAGAAAAATAAATAAATGCATTCATATCTGTTATGTCTTACCTAATGCAGGAACCAGCTTAGATTGGCCATTTGAAACTCTTGTCGTCATCTGATTGGTCAAAACAACCTAAAAGCAATGGTAACAGAATGTAATTATTTTTTATAAAATGTTATATATTCTTAACGTTTATTTTACATATATTTTTTCATGTAGTTTATATATATATATATATATATATATATATATATATATATGTGTGTGTGTGTGTGTGTGTGGGGGGGTGGGGGGGGGGGGGGGGGTTTCTTTTTAATTTTATATATATAATTATTTATTTTTATTTATATTTTATTTATATATTTTAATATATTTTATATTTAGATTTTTATTATTATTTTTTGTGCCTATATAATTTTTATTACTTTTTTATTATTATTTTTGGTTAGTTATTCCTAATA
>NC_133383.1:15214395-15270570 GCF_049309525.1 Garra rufa
TTACTTTTTTGTTACTTTTTTTATTATTATTTTTGGTTTAACTTCCTATTAAATTCCTATTATTTATTCTTTCATATACATGCATATAATATATATATATATATATATATATATATATACCAGTGTTATTTTAGTATTACTGATATATTAATATATTAATATAAAATTAAAATCTAATTTAAAATATTTATGATAACGCGTTATCGTAAATATTTTGAATTAGATTTTAATTTTATATTTTCTGTTTTTCCACTTTAATTTTCATTTTTGTAATTTTGTTGTGTATTTTTGATATTTTTTTAATCCCTATATAATTTTTATTATTTTTTATTTATTACTTTTAGTTTAATTTTAGTTAGTACTTTAATTAATACATGTTTACAAGTTAAATGAATCAAATTTTATTAAATGAAAAATATTGCTTTGGCACCTAACTGAAATAAAAGTTGACTATATTTTTGTTGTTTTTAACAAATTTCATTTTACTTTAATTTAATTACTCTTAATTTACCAAAATGTGAGTATTCTCCAAAAATGCTATTAATAATTTTTTGTTTCAGTAGTAAAATGTGCTGAAGTACCGCTATATTATGTTGTGTAGCAAGTTGGATGAGCTGTTGAGCAAGGCCATTCAGGAGGCGCGTCCTCTGAGAAAGATCCTCAAAGTCATGGCGGAATGGAAAGGCGATGCTGTCAATAACTACTAACCGCACCTATGATTGGACGATACAACAACATGTCATTTATAACCATGTAAATAGCAGTAATTTCAATCTGTTGAAAGAGATGTCTTTAGCAGCGGTCCTGGCTATCTTTTTTTTTTTTTTTTACCTCGGGATGCTCAGAAAGGAAGTCAGGTAGGAGGTAAACCTCAGCTAACAGCTCTACATAGTCATGGCAACGGACCAAGAAGAGGTTGGAGAGGATCTTCTCAACTGTTAGTTCCTCTAAAGCCTGTCTCTGTTCTGAGAGAAAAAAGCAAAGACAGATTATTAGATAATTATACATTTCGTGTCTCATAAATGAATTCAAATTTTCCTATAGAGCTCATAACGCATTTTTTTCTGAATATACACCCCCAGTCAAAAGTTGTTGAACAATGAGGTATTTAATGTTTTAAAGTCTCTTGTGCTCACCAAGCCTGCATTTATTTGATGCAAAGTAGCGCAAAAACAGTACAATTTCGAAATATTTTTACTATTTAAAATAACTGTTTTCTATTTTAATATATTTTAAAATGAAATGTATTCCTATGATTTCAAATCTGAATTTTTAGCATCATTACTCTATTCATGTGATCCTTCAGAAATCATTCTAATATTCTGATTTGATGCTCAAAAAAACATTTATTATTATTATGTTGAAAACAGCTGAGTAAAAATATTTTAGGTTTCTTTGATGAATAGAAAGTTCAGAAGAACAGCATTTATCTAAAAAATTCTATAATTTTTTTGCATAAGAAGTTAAGAAAAGATTATAAGAAAAATTATACTGACTCCCATCTTTTGAATGGTATAGTGTACAATGTTACAGAAGTACAGAAGAACTTTTTATTTCAGATAAATGCTGATATATATACCAGTGCTATTTTAGTATTATTGATATATGTTTACAGTTTTTGTAAATATTTTGAATTAGATTTTAATTTTATATTTTCTGTTTTCACTTTAATTTTCATTTTTGTAATTTTGTTAGTATATTTACAAGTTAATTCAATTACTAAAAGTTAACTTAAACAAAAATGAAAAATATTGCCTTGGCAATATAAAAGCTGAAATAAAAGTTTAACTTGTTTATATTTTTGTTGTTTTTAACAAATATTATTATTTCACATTAAATTACCAAAATGTAAGTATTCAGCAAAAATAAGTAATCAAATCTTACATATATCCTAATCAAATATCCTGATCAATAATAAATGCTAATCTTTGGATCTTTCTATTCATCTAAGAATCCTGAATAAATGTACTCGACTGTTTTAAATATTGATAATAATAATAATAATAAAAAAGTTTCTTGAACAGCAAATCATCATATTAGAATGATTTCTAAAGGTTCATGTGACACTGATGACTGGAGTAATGATGCTGAAAATTGAGCTTTGATCACAGGAATAAATTACATTTTAAAATAGAAAATGGTTATTGCAAATAGTAAAAATACTTCAAAGTTTTCCTGTTTTTGCTGTACTTTGGATCAAGTAAATGCATGCTTGGTGAGCAGAAGCGATTTCTTTAAAAATTACTGCTCAAAAACTTTTGAATGGTAGTGTATATACATTTAGACAGACCAACTTAGCATAGCTACTCATATTCAGACCTGTATCCTCTGCCAGGAGAGTGCAGTGCTGCACGGCTGCCTCTGCCATATCAGCTACCCGCTGCACTAAGAAACTCCCTTCTGTGTCTATATACAGTGCCTTTCCTCCCAAACCTCCAAAACACACAGGAATCTGCACATCCACAGCCAGCTGCATGCTTTAAAATGGAAAAAAAACATCTTAGGGCACACACCACTTTTGTCACATATTACCACATAGGATGCACTATACAATCTATAATCAATTTCCTCCCATACCACAGCTGAGTCTTTCCAACACCAGGGGCCCCGCAGATCTCGGTGGTCTTTCCCACAGACACACCCCCTCCGAGGGTATCATCCAGGGCCGAGCAGAATGTTACAATGCTCCCTTGAGCCTGCTCCTGGTGCAGGAGATCCAGAGCTGTTAGGCTCTCTGTTGCTGCCCTCTGTTGGTGAGGCTGGCCATCATCCCTCAACATCTGCAACACCTCCACTGCCTCCTCCTGTGATATACCTGCCTCTGTCAACGGATTTAACGTAATGTGCATTTCTAGTAATCTGTGACTCTTGTGAGGTGGTAAGAAAGGTACTTTTGTTCTATTTTCACATTCAAATACCTTTGCAGAGCTGGAGAGGACGCATGTCAGTCAAGTCTGACGCTACTTGGAAACCCGCATTGATGAGCTTTACCTTCACTGAGGGCGCCAGAGGGAGGCTAGGCACAGTCCTGTGCATTTTACTAGCGTTCACACTGATAAAGACCAGCTTGAAATGCCGTTTTAGACTCGTCGCTACTATGCCAGTTTAGGGCAGATGACAGCAAGTTCTTGCCATACTAAAAGATCCTTCTAAAAGTCACTCTTTGAAGGATTTACTATCGATAGATTGATTTTGTGAAATTAAAATGAGGTTTTAAAATGTAAGCATACGAGGACTTGTGTCTCTTCACATATTCCTTCCCTTTGATACTCCCTCCAAAACAAGAGACGACACTGAATGGGAAAATTCTCTTCAAAATAAAAGTCCCAAGACGCCATTGACACATTTTAGTTTACGAGTAACGTTACTAATGCTGACGAAAGTAGGCCACATGTACATTCCTCGTGTGGTTTCTGTAGTAAGGAAATGTATATATTCAATGTTTATTGGATAAAAAAAATGCTATAGTGATATAGTTACACTACCTGTCAAATGTTTTTGAACAGGAAGAGTTTTAATGTTTTTTAAAGAAGTCTCTTTTGCTTACCAAGCCTGCATTTATTTGATACAAAGAATAGCAAAAACAGCAAAATTGTGAAATAGTTTTACTATTTAAAATAACTGCTTACTATTTGAATATATTTTAAAATGTAATTTATTCCTGTGATCAAAACTGAATTTTTAAAATCATTTGTCCAGTCTTCAGTGTCACATGATCCTTCAGAAATCATTCTAATATGCTGATTTGCTGTTCAAAAACGTTGTATTATTATTATAATGTTAAAAAAAACTGAGTAAAAATATTTTAGGTTTCTTTGATGAATAAAAAGTTCAGAAGAACAGCATTTATCTGAAATATCTATCTTTTGTAACAATATATGTCTTTATCAACACTTTTGATCAATTTAAACCATCCTAAAGAAACATTCAAGAAACATTTATTATTATTATCAATATTTAAAACATTTGAGTACATTTTTCGGGATTCTTTGATGAATAGAACGATCCAAAATCAACATTTATTTGAAATTTAAAAACAAATACCTTTTTGAGAAATTAATACTTTTATTTAGCAAGGATTCTTTAAATTGATCAGAAGTGATTTATAATATCACAACAAAAAGTTTTTCTTAACTTTCTATTCAAGAAACCTGAAAAAACGGTTTTCAACATAAAAATAAATGTTTTTGAGCAGCAAATCAGAATATTAGAATGATTTCTGAAGGATCATGTGACTGGAGTAATGATGTTAAAAATTAAGCTTTGAAATCACAGGAATAAATTACATTTTAAAATATATTCAAATAGAAAACAGTTATTTTAAATAGTAAAAATATATATATATATATATATATTTTTTTTTTTTTTACTGTACTTTGGATTAAATAAATGCAGGCTTGGTGAGCAGAAGATACTTTAAATATGTAATACATTTTTCATTAAAAATGACTGGTGTATACATAGGGAAAATACGATTTTCATATTTTATATATATTTTTTTGCGATTTTCATAATTTTCGTATTAAATAATAATAATAATATTGACATTATTATAATAGTTATTGTTTTTTATTGTACTTGTTTATATACTTTATATATGACATATGCTTATGATTATATTTATTATTTGCATAATTCCAGTTACACTTTGTAAAGTGCCGTTGATTATATATCTAAATATTGCTTCATTATGCATATGATCATAATAAAAAGGAATGTTGACAAGTACATAGCAAATGCATTTTATCACCACTAATTCAGAAATTAGCCTAAGAAAACCATTATATCTTGCTAGCACGATCATTTCATACTGAGTTCTTACTCAGTAAAAAAAATTATTTTACCCCGTAAACAAAATGTGAACCAAGCACAGCGATTATTAAAACGCCAAACTGTACTGTCCCTTATCCCGCCCTGTACATCTGACGTGTGTTTACAAAACAAAAGCGCTCCTTTGCGAGAAAAATAAAGCGCATCGACATTTCGTACGTAAGGTAAACATGTTATATAAACGCCCTATAGACGCTTAAATTACCTTCGGTTTCCATAATTATATTGTTAAGTCGCTATTTTATTGTGGCCTGTTTGAGTCAGTCTGAAGTGGCGCAGCTCGGCGCTTTTAACAAGCAGAACAGCTGAATGTGTTTAGATCCGTCCGTGTCTATTTGACACAGTTGAGCTCAGATCAACAGATCATTCGAAAGACTTTTGGTTTTAATAACTGTAGCAGCTTATTGTAGACCATCATGAACTGTCGATCCGAAGTCCTGGAGGTGTCAGTGGAGGGCAGGCAGGTAGATGAGGCCATGCTGGCCCTCCTGCATACGATCCTCCTGCACCGCAGCACAGGTAAATTTCACTATAAGAAAGAAGGAACGTACTCCATCGGCACAGTGGGAACTCAAGATGTGGACTGCGACTTCATCGACTTCACATTCGTTCGAGTGTCTTCTGATGAGCTGGACAGGGTTATCAGGAAAGCTGTAGCCGAATTTAAGGTAACGTTAACGTAATCTGTTGGCTTTATTTTGACATTGTACCATGGTAAAGCTATGTTTTCCTGTGTTTGGTAGAGCTATAATACTCTTTGAAGTTACTTTGAGTACTATGGTATTACCTACTTAAAGGAGTAGTTCACTTTCAGAACAAAAATTTACAGATAATGTACTCACCCCCTTGTCATCCAAGATGTTCATGTCTTTCTTTCTTCAGTCGTAAGGAAATTATTTTTTTTTTTAGTAAAACATTTTAGGATTTCTCTCCATATAATGGACTTCTATGGTGCCCCAGAGTTTGAACTTCCAAAATGCAGTTTAAATGCAGCTTCAAAGGGCTCTAAATGATCCCAGCCGAGGAAGAAGGGTCTTATCTAGCGAAACGACCGGTTATTTTCTAAAAACATTTACAACTTATATACTTTTTAATCTCAAACGCTCGTCTTGCCGAGCTAGACAAGACAAGTATTTTGAGGTTAAAAAGTATATAAATTGTCTTTTTTTTTTTAAGAAAATAACCCATCGTTTTGCTAGATAAGACCCTTCTTTCCTCAGCTCAGATCGTTTAGAGTCCTTTGAAGCTGCATTTTGGAAGTTCAAACTCTGGGGCACCATAGAAGTCCATTATAAAGAGAGAAATCCTGAAATGTTTTCTTAAAAAAAAAAAACAGTTTCTTTACGACTGAAGAAAGAAAGACATGAACATCTTGGATGACAAGGGGGTGAGTAAATTATCTGTAATCTTTTGTTCTGAAACACTTTTTGGCGAATTTACTCACCCTTGACATTGTTTTTTCAGAGTTATATTAAAAATGTCCTTGCTCATTTAAGCTTTATAATGGCAGTGAATGGCTGTTGAGATTTTAAGTCCAATTATAGTGCATCCATCCATCATAAAAATTGCTTCACACAGCTCCAGGGGGTTAATAAATGTTTTCTGAAGTGATTTGATGCGTTTGTGACAGAATGTCCATATTTAAAACTGTATAAACCGTAATCTCTAGCTTTCAGTAACTGTCGTACGTGTGTTCATGAGAGAGTGGCATTCCAGCGGATAATGCAGGTGACCATGGAAGTATAGCAGAGAGAGCAAAACAAAACACCAGTCATGAATTAGAAGTACAAAACAAAGATTTGTAAAGAAAAATGTCTGAGGATTTTGGGTAGCAGTGATTGTTGCATTCCTACACGTTTTATAACCACAACCTTATTTCTACCTAGGATGCTCTTGGTAATTCTGGGAGCGATGGCATGGGTCAGATCTCTTTGGAGTTCTACCAGAAGAAGAAGTCCCGCTGGCCCTTTTCAGACGAATGCATCCCGTGGGAGGTCTGGAGCATCAAGGTGAACGTGGTGAATCTGGCCAACGAACAGGAGCGTCAGATCTGCAGGGAGAAGGTTGGTGAGAAGCTCGGCGAGAAAGTCATCAACGTCGTGGAGGTCATTAACCGTCACGAGTATCTTCCCAAGATGCCCACACAATCGGAGGTGGACAATGTGTTCGATACGAGTTTGAAAGACGTCCAGCCGTATCTGTACAAGATCACGTACCAGATCACTGACTCTCTGGGCACGTCAGTGAGCACTACCATGAGGAGGCTGATCAAAGACACGCTGGCATTGTGAAGGACAGATGCTTCTTGGACATTCATCATGATCTTGTGAAAATAGAAAATCACATTACATTGTTCCTGAATGGGACTTAAAATAAATTCACTACACTTTCCTTGTATAATAATGATCTTTACATCAACTAATTCAAGCAAGAATATTATTCAGTTACTTTTTGTTTTTTTTTAAATAAAATCTAATTATGTCCCCTAAATTATATCATATTGTTGTCCTTCGCAATATGTTTGTCTGAAATTTTATTACCCTTGATAAACGTAAGTTTAAGGACCATGTGCGTTTATGTGAGAACAAATTTAAAATGTTTTATAAATGTCAGCTTAAAGTTAAATCAACTTAAGTCATTTCAACTCACAAGTTAAATCAACTCATTTATATTGCAAGAAGTTCAAATGACTTGTAGTTTTAAGCTGATTTAACTTAAAATTTTAGAGCAGCTGCTGAAATTAGGTTTTTAAGTTGAATCTGGTGAAAACTTTTTAGTGTATAAATCGTCAAGGTTTTATGACATTAAATGTTTATATAAAAAAAAAAAACGAATTGGAGTAGAAATATAATTATGTATAGAGCCTAAGCTTTATTATTATTATTACAAAAACTTAATTGAGTGTAATTTAAGCGTTTGTATACAAATCAGTTAATTTTAACCTTTAATATTATAGTAAGGTAGTACCAACTGACTCTCATGAATATTTCACAGCATTAGGTGGGAGATTTCTTTTCCTTGAGAAATTTGGCACGCACTGTACCTGACATATATCCAAAATCGTGAACTTTGTGTCACAGTTAAGTATTCTTACTTTACACAACTTTTTGTAAGTGACACGGTCTCCAAATCAGAACCCAAACCCAGTATTGCACATTATTGATATTTATTTTAGAAAGCAAGCACAGAAAACAGTAGAAAATGCTTTAACACAAAAACTGATACAGTTTTTAAAGCCACATTAGAACAATTCAAGTGCTTACAAATATTAGTTATTGCAGTGATACCACAGGAATACCAAAAAAGATACACTTTTCTTAAAACCGAGAAAATGTTGTATGTGTTCTACAAACAAAGACCATAAAAATGTGTTTTTGAGGATTAAATGTTCTGTTCGGTCATCCCTGTTCATTCAATGTCATACAATCTTCCAGTAAACCATATTAAGAAGTTTGTCAATTACTGAAATAATCATTTTATCATCAGGACACATTGATCTGCTGATAATATAGTTTAACTCCTAACTCAAAACAAGATGTCATGTAATACTGAGAACAAAAGTTAATGCAAACTAAATCAGGTACTTCTATCCTGAGTAATAGGCAACTTGTTCATTAATCAATACCTTCAGGGGGCGAAAATAAGATAAATAGGAATGTATTTTATCCATCAAAATATAGACAGTAGCTGATGGAAAATGCAAAGAGCAAGCAACATATTTAGATTTTGTGCTCAACAAAGGCCACAAGCTTGCGAAGCCAAACATCCCCTAATGTAAGGGAAGAAGACTTTTCCGTAATTGGTTAATATTTCAAACACTTGCTAAATATGAGGAAAGGAATGAGATTACTGTTTTGTGCTTTAACATTTTAGAGTGAAGATCTTCTCTGGGTCATACTGTCACAGAAAAGGTCCACTGAACATTGGGAATGTCCAACCATTCATCGTCATTGCATCAAGACTTCATTAATCACTGAGTACTGAGTTCTGGTAAGTTGAGCTTACACTATGGTCGAGCTCACAATGTACTGATACAGTACTGATACAGTGTGAAAATCTACTCGAACTTCATCTCTACACATTTATGAGAAGTAATTCCCACATATACTGCATGTCCTGTACAACAAAAGTATTAGAAGATCCACATCGCAGGCACACACTAAACTGCTTAAACAATGTCACTCCAAACCTGCTATTTGTACATATATAAAGCCTTCTATTTGTTCAATACAATCACTGAATATTAACCACAACCTCTAAACAAAAATACCATGTAAGTCTACATAACTGGCAAAAACACATTAACAGAATACTCTTAAAATGAAAAATGTCCTAGCAATGTCGAAATTAAATAGAAACGTTTTCCTCACCTCTATCAATGTTCACAAAGTTTATTGTATAGTTGATGTCTACTATTTTAGTCTGCTTAAGGTATGGTTTTATACATCTTAAATCAAGTTGTGAATTCTCTTAAATAACCAAAGTAACAATTTAAGATTAATAGCTGTAACAACATAAGCAGGGCTGAATTGGGCATTCCTAGAACACCTTTTCTTATTTCTCCTTAACTTAAACAGGGCATAAATAAACTTAAAGCTATCATTTTAGGCCAGAAAAGAGCGAATTAATGTCTATTAATGCCCTTTCTACACCAGCCTGTGCTTTTTATAAAGAGCAATGTTTATTTGGAATTGCTTGAAAGTGCTAAATAACAGCATAAAGGCCACTAAAATAAGTCTTCTGCGTAACAATCCAAGAGAAAATTTACTTTTTTTTTTATTTATTTTTTTTTTTGTTTGAAAGTACTTTAGAAGAGTTCCTAAAGGTGAATGAAATCAGTTTCGTCTATAACAGTCTTTCCTGATCACTGAAAAGTTAAAACTTAAAAAATAATACAGGAAAACAAATTTATAATTTGAGCAACTCTTGGCATGCAATCCAAGATGCTCTGAATACTGTTTATAGAAATAAGGTACATTAAGTATGATCAAATGCTATTAATAAATCCCTGGGTTTCGTCTGCAAGTGCTTCCCAAAGTAAATCACGTGACAAGGTCCAAGTTAGTCGACTTTAATGTTTAGGGCTACATGTGCAACTCTGCGCTCTTACGTATGGCTCTGCTCGTGACTCCAGAGACTGAAAGCCGTCTTAAAAGTCCGGTGGCAGAATTTGCACATGTACTGCCTTTTAAAGGTGAGCGCAGAGAGAGTCGGGGCGTGGTAAAATAGCGTGTCGGATTCCTGAGGGGTGATCGTTTTGTCTGTGCTGTCGGACTTGGCGAGGGATTGTTCCCTAGGCTCGTCGTCACCAGTTTTGTCCTGCTCTGGCTTCTTGAGTTTGGTTGACGGCGACGTGGAGCCTCTAGGTTCCTCTGCCGAGGCGTCCACCCCAGAACGGGTCGCTTTGAGCGGAGGTTCTTGAGAACTAGGAGGCTCTGGGATGGAAATCGTGAGAGGTGGAGAAGGAGACGGAGAAGACTGAAGCCTGTCGATGTCTCTCATCCCTGGTTCTTCAGATGTGGTCATGTGGGACTGGTAGTGGCTCCAAAGGCGGAAGTTGGTCCTGAATGCTTTGTGGCATATGTGGCAGATGAAGGGTTTGATGTGGCAAAGCAGTTCTTGATGTCGCTCCAGGTCTTTGTGAGTGCTGAAAAGCTTCCCGCATTTCTCACAAGGCCAAACACCCGGTTCCTCAGACCCAACAGAAGAGGTGCTCATGCCATCCTTGCCTGATACTGCTTCCTCTTGAGGTTCCTCTTTAACCTGCAGCTCCCCTTGACCATGAGCACTCAAGTCCTCTGGGACATAAGACGATGAGTCTTCAGAATCATACATGGGTGGAACCGATGAGTCACTGTACACTCCTTCCTCCCTGGAGTCACGTATCGACTCGTGAGAAGAAGGAGGAACTCCTAGAACGTTGGCTGATTCGTCATGATTGCTCTCCTGAAGACCAAGAGTCAACTGTTCCTTCACACTCATCATATTGTGATTGTGAACCTCCACCTGATGACGCCATATACTGAAAGACGATTTAAACGTGCGCATACATTCAAGGCACGTTAGCTTTTTGTACTTGCAGTGAGCTTCGTGATCTTTCTTGACGACTGTGTTGGAGAACCGAAGTCCACAGTATGGGCAGACCGTAGCATACCTGCAGGCTCTCTCGTGGTCTTCTAATTCAGTCAAAGAGGGGAGTTTCTCATTGCAGAGCCGGCAAGAAAATACATCCTTATCTTGGTTTTCTTTAAGATGTGTCTGCTGCTGCTGCTGCTTGTATTGAAGGTCTCTTTCGGCATCCGTGTCGAGGTTAGCTGGCTCGGTAGAGTGTCCTTTCATATGTAGTTTCAAGTGCGATTGAAAGAAGAACATTTTGCCACAGTAAGGGCATCCGTATGACCTTGATCGCCTGTTTTTCCTCCCGAAGGGTTGCGACTGCAAGCCTTGCTTGGATCTCCGGAGCTTCATAATCAAGGCCTTCTTTATCTCCCGCTCTCGAACGATATCAATTAACTTCCTCTGAAATTTCTCATCCAGGACAGAATAGGAACTAGAAGACGGTGCGGGATTTTGCACCACGCCGTGTTGGGTTTGGCAGTGAGTCCATACTTTGAAATTTGTGTGGAAGCGTTTGTGGCAGATATCGCAAGCATACGGCTTCTCTGGGTTGTGGTACATATTCACATGCCGATACAGACCTGCATTGGACCTGAAAACCTTCAGGCAGTTCCAGCACTTAAACATCTTGTTTGGCCGAAGTTCTCCAGGTTCTTCATTACTATTTTCCATGTTGGAATTGTAAGGTACCTCATCATATGTGCTTTCCTGATGCAACAGATGATGCTCATTAACAGGCCTAGATCTTTTAAAGGCCATATAACTACTGTCTATTTTAGTCTTCCTCTTCATCGAGGGAGTGAAGTACCCTCTCGGACCTTCATCATAGTTTGCCTGAAAGTCTTTGAAATTTACCGGCAGGTTGTCTCCAACAGTAATGCGAACAATTTCTGTAGGGTCTGCAAGGGGACTGCTAGGCTCCGCTTTAATTCTGAGTGGAGTTGTTTGAGTGCCTTCCGACTCGTATGCATTTCGTTTTCTCGACCTAAGAAGAAGTGGTATATCTTTTGACACACAATCTTCATTTTCAGGGGATGGTGACCTTGCTGTTGTGGTAATCAACTTGACTACGGATTGTTCTCGACTTTGTGAGTCCTTCAGCTCCAGAGCTGGAGAAAAAACAGGAACGGGACTGTCCATCGACAGTGATCTGCGTAGCAAACTTTTAATAAGTGGCCCGCTTCGGTCTACGGTTTGGTTGCGTGGACCTTGATGCTCACCGACTGGTCTGGAATCATGTGATGCTTCCATTCTTCCATCAGTTTGATCTGATTGTAGACTAGCATGCTGTACAGACTCACTGAATGACACTGAGGAGGTTAGTTGCGGCCTCATAGATGGCGATCGGTATTCAGTTCGACGCCTCAGTATGGATGTTGGTGAGGAAATGATCGATCTGCAATTGCCTTCTTCTGTGTTTTTATTTGAGCTTCTGCTGTTGGAGGTACTGTTTGACTCTTTTTCATTTGGTCTGATGTGTCCTGAGGATTGGCTCTGATTACTAAAATCGTGTGTGAGCGAGGGTGGCACTGTGGCCTGTTTAAACGGTTTTCCCTGATGAGTTGAACTTTTCCTCTGAAACACATCCATGCCAGGCTGCTCACCCTGATGCACAATTACACTTCTTTTTTGAAAAGCGGCGTCCTCCTCCTCAGACGTCCGTTTTCTTGACACGGAGTATGACGCCTGAGGTCTTACAGACATGATGTTGGTTAGAAAGGGAATGCCCAGGCTATATCCCAGCTCCTGTATAGCTGCCAGGCTGCATTTCTCCACAAACAGAGATGATGAGTAGATGTAGTTCAGCACAATCTCGAATGCATCAGGCTCACAGAAGTCAAGATGAACAATGGAGCGGTTCTCTGAGTCCCTTCTGGAGAACACAGACTGGAAATATTCACTGCATGCTGCAAGGACGCTTTTATGGGCCTGGTACTGTTGATCACCCACTAATAAAACGACGTCACAGAGCTGGCCCTTCGACCGCTGCTCGTTGAGGACACCCAGCAGCGAAATACCATGGGAAGGGTTGTAGTAGTGCCCCAGGCTCTCCATTTTGGCTTTGAAGGGGAGTAAAAGAAAACACAAATTTAGCGACATTGAAAAGTCATTACAACAGTGATTTTAAATTAGCTACACTACCAGTCCAAAGTTTTTGAATGGTAAGACTTTTAATGATTTTTAAAGAAAGAGACTTGAAAAATTCTACTCAGCTGTTTTCAACATAATAATAAATGTTTTTTGAGCAGCAAATCAGAATATTAGATATTAGATTAGATTATGATTTATTAAGGATCATGTGACTGGAGCTGAACATTCAGCTTTGAAATCACAGGAATAAATTACATTTTTAAAACATATTCAAATAAAAAAACTGTTATTTTAAATAAAAAATATTTAAAGATTTTACTGTTTTTGCTGTACGTTGGATCAAATAAATGCAAGCTTGGTGAGCAGAAGAGACTTTTCTAAAAAGGATTAAAAATCTTACTGCTCAAAAACGTTTGACTGGTAGTGTACATAAAAATAATCTTGGTAACACTTTACACAAATGTCAATTCGTTAACATTACTTAATGCATAAGGTATCATGAACTAGAAGTAAACAAAATGTTCAGCACTTTCATGTTTGTTCATAATACATTAACAAATGTTAATTTATACTATTTGAAATGTTAAAAATATATTTGAAAATTACTCACTGCATTATATAATGCTAAAATTAAAAGCTTATACAGCAAAATGCTGACAAATGCTAACATAGGCACACAACATGTAAGCTGACATCATTTGTCACTCTCAAACAAATATATATTTCCAAGATTACAGTTATTGCAACATCTGAACAGATACAATTGTTTATTTTAATATGCTTTAATAATGGGGCAGTGTAAAATAAAACATAACATTAATGTGACACATTTATTCATACATTTAAAAATAAAACTGTCACATATCAGTAAACTATAAATCATGAAAGCAAACAAAAGTTGATATTTAAAATGTTCAAATTAGTTATGCAAAGCTAGCTGCTCAATAACATGTCACTGTAGAATTATAATACGCAAATAAATATGATAAATGCAGCAAGCGGGCCTACCCAGCGTCTACGCATGCGTACAGCGAGCGCTGATTACATCATGTCTAACGTTAGTTACAGTTGGTTTTACGCTGTCTAGAGAGACTATTCGCTCATGAAAGCGAGGTGTGAGTATGTTTATATTTCAACTGAAATGATTTCGCTGCATATTCCTTCCTCTTCATCTAAAGCTCTATTTCAAATAAAAACATGTGTTGATTCACCGTTACCAAACTGTGACCATATTAGCAAACAAGTCACAAAATACAGGCAACTGGTTGCGTTTCTCCACTCCACTGTTCACAAGATATGAAACCAAACGCTTAGAACACGCGTCTGCGCACACACAGTCTCTCCTGTCACCGACTGCGCAGACGTCGCATCCTGCACAACAGGCTGAGAGCAGCCGCTTATGTCAGGGAAGAGAGAGAGAGCGCGAGAAAATCTCCTCGGCGTTACGTCAGGAAAGCCTGGTTTTACCAAAACAACGTTGAACTACCTCAATTAGACGACGAAATAAAGTTGTTCAGGATTTCAACTCACCCTAGTTTGGTGGCTTTGGATGCCCCGGAGCTCCGACACTGGACTTTGTTTCAGAGTTGCGTTGAGCATGAAGCAGTCGTGATTCCATCCATCTTGTATTTGACGTCATCCCACTCTAGGGATGAGGTCATCGCTAAGAACGCTCGTCACGTGTACCGCTCTCCGATTGGCTGCTGTATGAGCTGTGGGCGTTCACGGAGGAAATGAGCGGAGGATGACGGACTGATAAACAGTCGAGATGAGTTCGCACGTATGCGCACATTAGTTAAAGAGACTGGAGGCTTTCGGTTATTTAGCGTACATACAGAAATCAGTTCTTCTAAAGAAAATGTTGTCTTTTTTCCTGCAAGTATGTATTATTGAATTCACATTACTTGAATTATACAAAAACTGTTAAGTGCTGAAAAAAAGTAAAATGTTTACCTTAATTTTTATATCTTTATTTATTCGTTGCACACTGTTTATGGACATTGTATAAAAAAAATAAGATAATTTACAGATAATGTGCTCACCCCCTTGTCATCCAAGATGTTCATGTCTTTCTTTCCTCAGTTGTAAGGAAATTATGTTTTTTGAGTAAAACATTTCAGGATTTCTCTCCATATAATGGACTTCTATGGTGCCCCCGAGTTTGAACTTCCAAAATGCAGCTTCAAAGGACTCTAAATGATCCCAGTCGAGGAAAAAGGGTCTTATCTAGCAAAATGATGGGTTATTTTCTTTAAAAAAATGACAATTTATATACTTTTTAACCTCAAATGCTCGTCTTGTCTAGCTCGGCAAGAAGAGCGTTTGAGATTAAAAAGTATATAACTTGTACATGTTTTTGGAAAATAACCGATCATTTCGCTAGATAAGACCTTTCTTCCTCGGCTAGGATAATTTAAAGCCCTTTGAAGCTGCATTTAAACTGCACTTTGGAAGTTCAAACTTGGGGGCACCATAAAAGTCCATTATATGGAGAGAAATCCTAAAATGTTTTCCTCAAAAAACACCATTTCTTAAGACTGAAGAAAGAAAGACATGAACATTTTGGATGACAAAGGGGCGAGTACATTATCTGTAAATTCTTGTTTTGAAAGTGAACTACTCCTTTAATGGCGATACTAGGATGTAAACAACAGCCTACATTGAATACAGCTGAATATGTTCTTCTACTAATTTATTCTGTCTAAACCATGGAAAAACCATGTGGAAGCTGCTAAATCATATAGGTAAGGATTTAGTAAACAGAAAAGGGCGCAATATTTCGGCAAACTAAAGTTAATAGGTGGTAAAGATACGTACAAGCAGTATTAATTACGATATTATCTTAATATTTCACCTATACCTGACCGGAAATGATAAGCACAAACATGAATGTTGCCAAGATTCTTGCCCTGGAAATCCTGGTTCAGTCTGGCCAACCACAAATATCTTTTGCTAGTTTTTTTGCACTCTTCTCTTTGATTTGTTGTAACTTTTGGCAGTCTCTAGTACTCCAAATGTTTTTCCTGGTCTGACCGAATAGTACAGCCCCAAACATGACAATAAGTGATTGAATTAATTATCTAATAATAATATTTTGCAATTTTAAGTTGCAGCATATCTAAATAACTGCACTGCATTCTTTTGAATTATGCTCAAAGTTCCTTATATGATGTATTTTTGTGATACAAAATTCTCTATATGATGCACGCTGATTAACTAATTACACATAATTCTAGAAGATCTGGGTTCCCTTTCCCTCTGAAACTAATTAAAGTGACACGCTTAATAAGGTTTGTCACAGAGTCACGGGACGTCGTACTCATTATATCTTCCTAAGGGAGAGCTAAATTGTTTACTTGTACACACAAGCCAAGTTAACTCATATGAAAGTGAAATTACATGAAGCATGTTTCAACACTGTCACTTTTTTTAAACATGATGCTTTATATTCAGGGTTCCCACTGTCAAGAAAAACATGGACCTATCAGAATTTTAAATGTTTTACTTTAATTGTGATTAAAGGTTAAGTTTCTTCAAATCGTTCAAATACACTACCTGTCAAAAGATTTGTTTATGTTTTTTAAAGATGTCTTTTCTTTTCACCAAGCCTGCATTTATTTGATTCAAAGTACAGAAAAAAATGTATAAAAAAATAAATAAAAACTATTTAAAATAACAGGTTTCTATTTAAATATATTTTAAAATGTCATTTATTCCTGTGATTTCAAAGCTGATTTTTTAGCATCATTACTCCAGTCACATGATCCTTCAGAAATCATTCTAATATTCAGATTTGCTACATTTACAATAAACATGTATTACTATTACTATGTTGAAAACAGCTGAGCAGAATTTTTTTGTCTGAAATTTGTCTGAAACAGAAATCTTTTGTAACATTATAGATGTCTTTATCATCAGCTTTAATCACTTAACGCATCCTTCATAAATAAAGGTATTTATTTCTATAAATTTTCTTCCAAAAACATTATATATATATATATATAGTGTATAATGTTGCAAAAGCTTTTTATTTCAGATAAATGCTGATCTTTGGATCTTTCTATCCATCAAAGAATCTGAAAACTTTTAAATAGTAATAATAATAACAATAAAAATAAATTATGTAAATAAAAAATGTACATAAACTTATTTAGCCAAATGATAATCTGCAAAAAAAATTCAAGATGTAGATGATTTTGTTTCTTCATCCAAACAGATATGGAGAAATTTAGCATTATATCACTTGCTCACCATTGGATCTTCTGCAATGAATGGGTGCTGTCAGAGTGGAAGTACAAAAAGCTGATAAAACCTAATTTGTTGTTTGTAAATTGTGCTTGATCTGTACAGATTTCTTTCCTGATTCAGACAAGACAACTTTTTTATGGATAGTGAGCTTGTATTTTAGCTGCACGCATTAGTTTAAAGTTAATCTTAATGATGAATTTGTTTATTAAAAACGTTTATTCACTTCACAAGATGTTAATTGATGGACTGGAGTTATGTGGATTACTGTAATGTTTTGATCAGCTGTTTGGACTTTCATTCTGATGGCACCCATTTACTGCAGAGGATACATTGCTGAGCAAGTGATGAAATCTGTTCAGATGAAGAAAGAAACTCATTACATATAAATGGCCTGAGGGTGAGTCAATTTTTAGCAAATTGTCTATCTGTGTGAACTATTCCTTTAATTCACTCAGATGACATGTACATGTACATTCTCCCCAGTATTCTCTATAATCACTTTGTGTTTGAATCTCTTGCAGTTGTTCAAAATCAGGATATTAAATCTGTGTCGTTTGGACACCATATAATTTCTGACACAACACTGCAGGAGTGGCTCACTGTTCAAAATAAATTGCGATACAGAAACACCAAAACTGTAATTTGATATATTTCAGATCTGTTTTTTCCCCTCAGTCTATTCTTTGACAAATAACATGTTGAATTCTGATCCTCTCAGTGGTTTCTCAAGCACTCAGTACATTATGCTCTCCTGCTCTCTGTATGAGGACACATTAGTCACTCAGTGAGCGCATAACACTGACATTCTTTAATTAGGCTATTTTTCACACCACATTAATTAGCTGCTAGATTTATCCAAATGCCAGGCTGGGTGCTGATAATCTGCTGTCCGTATGTGTGTGTGTCTGTGTATTTGTGGCTTGTAGTATGTTCTCATAGACTGAACATTATGTGCAACTAAGCTGGTTCAGTCATAACGCAATTTTCACCATAAAGAAAATGTCTCAAAGCAAAAAAAAAATTGTAAAAGGCACCATGGTAAAACACAAAGGGCATCATTAAGGACTTTTCTCATCATTATCTGAAATAAAACATATTGTACGCAGCATTTTACTGTACCTTTTATTCTCAAACCCTCTCAAAATATACTTCTATTCCCTCTATCAGCTCAATCCCGGCTAAAGGGTAAAGTGTCAAAATCTCAAATTACATCATATAGTAGATGAAAGTAAATGCTTTTAAAAATCCCATTAATGTTCCACTCTTGTTACAGGAGTCTTGGTTTAGTAGCACCTGTGCACAGCAGATAAAAAAGACTCAAGGGAGTCAATGGTGTCCGGAGAGAGAAGTGGGAGAGGACCAGGTGTCTGCAAGGTTTTGGATCCAACAGTGTATGTGGAGCTCACATTGTAACCTGTTCCTTTCACAATGGCTCAGTATGATTTTTAAAAACAAGAAGCAAAAATTTGTCAAATCAAAATGCATTGGGTTGTTGGTACCTGGTTAATCACATCTCTCTTTGGCCTTGGAATGGGGCATAACACCTTATCTGAAGGTAGGAAGAATCTGCTTATGTTTTTTAAATTGTGCTTCATTTAAGTATCAAATTTATCTCTGATTTTTCTCAAATTTGAAATGAGACATTTAGGAGTATACAAAATGACTTAGACTTTTGATTTCATACTTTTGTATCTCGGCAAACCTCAGCCATAGTTTCTCCTCTAAACCTCTTAAGGAGATTTTTGATGTCTGAAGAAAAAAAGTTGATCTTATTGCTTTCTCTGAGATCATTAGTTACATTTCTTTCTAGTGGGATGTTGTCTATATATATTTTTCACTTTTAAATGTTGTATAATTGTATATGTGTAGTTCCTTCACTATTGTTCAAAATTTGAGGGGTTGATAATATATTCATTTATGTATTTTATTCAGCAAGGATACATTAAATTAGTCAGAAATGACAATATGAAATGACAGAAATGACAAAAGATTTCTATTTCAAATACATTTCTATTTCTCAAAGAAAACATATCATGGTTTCCACAAAAATATTGAGCAGCACAACCGTTTTAGCATTGATAATAATAATAAATGCTACTTAAGGACCAAATCAGCACACTAAAATGATTTCTGATGGATTATGTGACACTTAAGACCGGAGTAATGAATGCTTTGCATCACAGGAATAATTTACATTTTACAATATATTCAAAAAGAAAACAGTTATAATAATAAATGCAATAATAATTTCAATATATTACTGTTTTTACCATATATTTGAGCAAATAAATTGAGCCTTGGTGAGCCTGAGTGTAACAGCCCATAACTTTATAATGATAAATACCACTTGTCGCTGCGCAAATTGCAATTTTGATTTTCTTTACATTTTCAGGATATGACCGGACTCTGTCAGGTTATCATCTGTGTAATATGACTGAGTCTGTGTCAGTGACCCATGTGATCTCCTATCCAATCTCATACACCCAGAGGAAACCGTGTGGTGGCTGGCTGCCATGGACAATGTGTGATGTCACGGTTTATAAGACAGAATACCGAACAGAGGAGTATAACATGACCAGACAAGTCATGAAATGTTGCCATGGCTTCGAACAAGTTGGGAGTTACTGTGCCTTGTGTGAGTATTTTTTAAACAAATTAATATTAAAGTCTGTGTAAAGCAATGTGTTCTGAGTTTGTCACACCACAGAAGAATGTTATTAACCACCCAGCCAAATTTGAATTATAAAAAAAACGACAAGTAAATAAAATAAGTTAATCGTGTCCGCTGTCGATGCTGAAACCACGGCCACTCACAGGACAGCTTCCACCTCTCCCAACTGTCAAATACAAATAGATTGACATAAAAAGACAGAGCTGTTTTGTAAATTATGCAACCAGGTAACATGCATTTATGTGATAAAGGCATAGCTAAGCTAGCTAGCAAACTGTAGGCTGTAGTAACTAACTGTAATGAACTTGTGACTGAGCAGGCGAACCACTGACGCTAATTATTTGTTCGACTAGAAGCCACGCTCTATTGAAGAGAAATGAAGCCACCAATGCCCCAATAGGACGCGGACATATTGTGCTGATTTGTAAACAGAGTCTGTGCAGTAGAGAACTCAGTCAATCGCAAGCACACACCCCTAATTAGCCTGACTGCTCAAATTTTTGTCTGCTTATTGCCGTACCAGAGGCTTGTGTTAAAATAAAGTAAAAAAAAAAACTAAACAGTCTCCTACTGAAGGTCCTCCAAAGTCCCTTTAAGGCAAGTCATGTCACTCGGCGGCCATCTTTGAAACGCTACTCGGGCAGTCAAGTGCAGCTCCTATCTGTTTGAATGGGGAAAAATCAAAATTCTCCAAAACTGTTCACCAAGCTTATGATTAAATTTCATATTTTAAATCTCCAAAGAAATCCGACAAGAACTGCCTCATAAATATAGTTCCTTGAGCTCCAATACCATTTAAAAACGCTTATTTTTTCCGGCTAAATGAGCCAGTGCGCATGCGCAGTAGCCTACTGAGCGCACATCCTAAAGCGCGCTACCTATAGCAACCGGGACCTACGGCAGCTGCAGTGACGCGCTGACTTTACTAATCAACGATTGGCTCTTTTACTAAGAAAGTGGGGCTTCGCAGCCATAATGAACGTTGCATTTTTCCCCATTCAAAACTATATGAGTGAAGGCCCTTTCACACGGGACGCGGCAGTCGCGAGTGTCTAGTTCATTTTCAATGGGAGACATGCGGCAAGCTGCAAACCGCGGGCGGTTGCGCTGGCGGCGCAGAGGCGGAGCGCAAGCGGTGCTCGTGCACCCCAAATCCTGCCGCTTCCACGGGCACGGCGCTTCGCGGCAAGCGCCGCCAAAGATAAAAATATTTTATCTTTTTGTGAGCGGCAGCGGCAGCCGCGTCGGCTTTAACTAATAAAAAAACTCCACAATTCAGTACATAGTTTACAGTCTTTGTAACATGTTTTCAGCAATACATTTGTAACATTTATAAAGTGTTTAGAAACAATTCTCTGAATTGCCTTTACACAGACTTTAAATAGAATTGCCCCAGAAAAGTAAATGCAGAGATGCTGCATAAAAAATTGATATAATTATTGGCCTTCTATGTGTCATTTTATTGATACTGTCATTATCTCAGCCTTGAACAGAAGTGCAGAATTCACATCCAAACCAGGACTGTGCCCCTCAACAAGAATGACAAGGTCTCTGTGGAATAATTCAAGCTCCTCTAGCTCTGTGTGCAACTGGGACATTGATTGTCCTCAGTGGCAAAAATGCTGCCAGACTGAAAACACCTCCAGCATCTCTCAGTGCTCACACCCAATACCACCAGGTATACACAACTCCATACACTGCATCCCGAAATTCTTGTTAAATAACATACAATGAGTTTAAAATCCCATTTTTCCTCAAGTCAACAGAACCTTCTGCTTCAATGCGACAATAACAGTGAAGACAACCTATGAGCTAGTTACCATGGACAAAGGACTCTTCAACCACACCAGACTGCTGCACTCTGTGGTTTGTAATCATCGTTTTATGATTCAGCACTGACATTATATGGTTTATGAACTTTAAGATGCCAAATATGTTGTTTAGGTAACATTAAATAAAACACAGCCCATATATGTTGGGTCTTTTTTGTAGGTAACTGGCGCTCTGGGAACTGATAAAATTTCTGTGCATCATGTATGGTCATGGTCAGCTGGGCTCTTTACAACCTCTTCATCAATGCTGGTTTGTTCTTCTAAAGATATCTTACTAGAAGACATCTCTACAAAACTGTATCAGCTGGCAAACATTGAGGAGGTCACTAATGTGGAGGTACAAGGTATGACAAGTCTGTGATTGTGAAACCAAAGCATTTCACAGCACCATCAAAGTGAATAACAGAATTTCATATATTCCTGTGTTCAACTGTAACATCAAATGCAAATTTTACTTTTACATGGTGTTTGCATATAAATGCGTCTAGCAGTGTGTGTACACAATGACCCTACAACCATAAAAACCCATTCACTCCTTTTTTAATGCCCCAAAAACCTAAACAGTCTCAATTATCAAGCCGTTTTGATTTTCTGAACAGTATGATGTCATATTGCTCAAGCCCCACCCACAACTGCTAATGAAAATATTTGCATATTTCTGCCCTCAGCCAGTTAAACGCATTTTCTCCACGTTCAAGCAGCTGTAGCAACAAAGTCTTGTAAGCAGTGCAGGTGTTTGTAGTTGGATGTAAAAGTGAACATAAGTCTTAATTTTCTCCCGACATCAGACACACTGAGGACGCAGTGAATTTGTTTGTCTTTGATGGTAATGCACCAATACACAAAAAAAAAACGGAAGAGAAGGGCAGGGTGAGCAGAGCTCTTTAGCATTTAAAGAGACATGGTAAAAAGAGTGTTGTTTTACATGACCATTGAGGAATTTTAACCAAAGTATGTTGCAGACATTTCACAAAGAGTGTAAAAAATCATTACTACTTGTGGAAAATGGGCATCCGATGTCCACTTTAAGATTTTTATTAACACTGAGTGATCACTCTCTACAAATTCGATCCTCAAGCTAAACTAATTGGGAGCCATTGATCTATAGAGGTGTTTTTTAATTAAAAAATAACCTTTATGTAATAATGTTATTCAAGCATGTCCATTATTTAGATGAATCCACATCCTCATGCATACATTATCGTTTTCTACACAGATGTGGATGAATGTGCATCTCTGTGGTTGAACAATTGTTCTCCAGATGCAAACTGTACGAATACAGTAGGGTCTTATTCATGCACCTGCCATCATGGGTTTCACGACCTCAATTCTTTACAGCCAGGAACAGTTTGCACTGGTAAGAAACAATGATCATCACATAACAATGCTGTCTTAAGCACATAAAACCACCTCATTTTGATAGAAACAAGATCCAGTCAAGTGTTTTCTTTTTCTAATCAGCCTCCATTGTCACTACACAACCTTTCATGAAAACCACTACTCCATCCTGGACTGCTCACTCACCGACAGGTACGCTAGAATAACTTCTGATTATTAACTTTGTTTAAAAGGATCATTTATGATGAACCTTTTCATCAGTGATCACAGTAATGGTACTGCTGTCCTTTCCTTTTTTAAGAGGATCAAAATGATAGAGGACAAATGAGTACCGTCACCGTGGGACCAGTCTGGACAACCACCAACAGCCTAACATCTTCTAAATGTGGTTTGTTATGCAAAATGCACTTGTTCCAGAACATAACGGCAAAGGATAAGTGGCACAAGTGATCAGTCAAACCGATTTACTGATAAATGATTAGTTTACAGTAAATGACTCTGTTATGGTTCAGTTTAAATGACTTAGAATCAACTGAATCACAATGATTAATAACTTATTAGTCCGAAATAGTTAACTGAATTTGAAAACGGTTGTCTTTATTTTATTTTTTTATTTTATGAAACCCAGCTTTTTCATACAGATGCAAGTGTAGCATCTAGTTTGGTATTAAAAATGCTGGTGTGTATCTCTCACCAACTGTTTTCTTTTCTTTCCTTATTAAGACTACACACCTGAGATCATCAGCATCCTCTCTTCTAATGTCACTGCATCATCCTTCCATGTGGAATGGACCACCAATAACCAGACTGGGGTCACCTTCCACCTGGTTCTGTTAAAAGGAACCAATGAGATAAAAAACTGGACAGAGATGAGCTATAATTGGACATTCACAGACCTGAGTCCTGCGGTTCTTCACACTGTACGTGTCACTCCAGCTGCCTGTGGTAACCAGGGAAACCCTGTGGAGATCAAAGTGAGGACAGGCAAGTAACATCAGGTTAATTATTATTATCAAGTACTAAACATAAATTATTGTATAATTTCAGGCATTTTTACTACAATGTTTTTTTTTACTACAAATTCAATATAGTAAATTGCTGACTATAGATATGCAGAATAATGTGCTTTCTTTAGATGGGCAGTCTCTTGGAGCTACAGCCCGTTTGAAAGGCGAGAATTATACAGAGGACTTCAGAGACCCAACCAGTGCTGCATATAAGGATTTCTGTGAAGCTTTCATAAATGAGGTTTGATGGATTCCATATACACCAATACACATGAGTAATAATGTATCAAAGTGATACTTTAGGAATTAGTTCACTCCTGGATTAAAATTTCCTGATAATTTATTAAAATCCCAAGTCATCCAAGATGTTCATGTCTTTCTTTCTTCAGTCAAATAAAAATAAAGGTTTTTGAGGAAAACATTCCAGGATTTTTCTCCATATAGTGGACTTCATTGGGGATCAGCGGGTTGAAGGTCCAAATTGCAGTTTCAATGCAGCTTCAAAGGACTCTACACGATCCCAGCTGAGGAATAAGGGTCTTATCTAGCGAAACAATTGGTCATTTTCGGTCATCGATCATCGAAATAATATAAAAATGTATATACTTTTGTCTGTGTACTTTGGTTAAAAAAATTCAAAATCCTCTGACATTGTTGTTTTACCTTTTTTGTCAAGGATGTTTGACTTTCTTTGGACATTCGCTTTGAAAACAGTGAGTTGGTACTTCGCCTATGTCACGCATGACCTTTCCAACGTGACTACGTAATGCGTGAAGTCGTGGATGCAGAGCTAGTGCAAGACAAGCATTTGGGGTTAAAAAGGATATAAATTTGTATTTTTCTAGAAAATGGTCATTTTCACTAGATAAGACTCTTATTCCTCATCTGGGATCGTGTAGAGCCCTTTGAAGCTGCACTGAAACTGCAGCTTGGATCTTCAACTTGCTGATCCCCATTGAAGTCCACTATTTGGGGAAAAATGCTGTAATGTTTTTCTCAAAAACTTTCTTAAATTTCTTTTCTTAAGTGTGTTGATTCTCTCTTAAATGTGTCCCCAGACTCTTAAGTTCTTGTCTCCAGAAATCCGTGAGCTAGTCGCCTCTGGACAGGTCATCATCCAGATAACATCCCTTTCACCCGGCAGCGTAATCGTAAACTTTTCCATCATATTTCACTCTGGCAACTTGAACATTTCTAGCGTGTCCAGTGCTCTGATGGTGTCTCTTCAGAACAGCAAATATAAAATAGACAATAGCAGCATATACATATCAGGTGATGGTTTCATGCATTATTTTGAGACAATGATTTAAAGCAGTTATGGCTTCACATAATATGAAGTGTAATGGTTGCAACTGTTTCCACATTATGTGACATGTTGACTTGAGATGTGATTGGTCTCTTGTTATTCATAGATCCAGATGAGTGTTTTCAGAATGAGACAGACTGCTCTCCATGGGCTTACTGTACAAACACTTTTGGCTCATACAACTGTAGCTGTTGGTCTGGATACACTGACTCGAACCCCAGTAGACCAGGGCGCAGCTGTGCAGGTACATGCTGTAGCGAACGCTACTGTAGAGATTTCATTAGACTGCCACACACCTTTAATTAAGACAAACAGAAGTTGATCATGCACAGATACATGCAAATTGTTTTTTAACGAGGTAAAAGATAAAAGAGACAGTTTGGACATCATCTACTCACCTTTATGTCATCTGAAGTCTGTGTGAACTTTCTTGTTTTCATAGAACAATAAGGGCCAGTTTTACTAAACAGGGCAAATTAGAGTAAGAGTGCAATTCCATAAAAGTGCAGATGGAAGGGGAAAATTCTGTGTGTTATTTACTGACAATGCACACAGTAAATAACACAGAGGCAGCCAGATAATTTCCATAATGACCAGCGCAATCTACCAAGAGCAGCGCAAATTACCGCCTGCTTTAAGAATGCTCTTTTTGGGGGTTAAAAAATGGCACAAATACCAGTAATTTGATGAGTGCAAACGTTAGCGTGATTCGATTTAATATTCTCCTCCCATAAATTTAGAGACTGAAAGGTAAACACCTACAAATGCATATTCAATAAGGTCAGGTGCAAAAATAACTGTCCATGCTTTTTTGCCCCAATTCTTCACTGTACGTCTTCTTGACAGTCTGACAGTACTATTTACACGCCAAAAGATGGTTTGCGATGGTGCAAGCTGTGCAAAAAAGGGCAAGTGTGTAATTTCTGTGCCACTAATGGCAACAAACTAAATTTAAAAATTAATGACTGTTATCAAACATATTTCCACCACAAACAGTTAGCCCTGCCCCAAACTCATGCCATAGGTTGAGCCAATCCTGCTGTTGTTGGGTAGATCAAGATACTCAAACAAACCAAAGCAATATTTTAAAAGTGCCACTATCATCTCTGAATGTTAAAGTTAGACACTGTAAAACTGAATCTAAAATTCATACTTCAGCGTTAAGTATTTCATCAGGTATATTCTTAGTATGATTAAGTCACCATGAAATTAAAATCCACATTTTTTAATCTAATATTGCAGTGTTTATTAGTGATTTAGTGATCACCCAAAAATGGAAATTCAGTCATTAATTACTCACCTTCATGTCATTCCAAAACCTATAAGACCATTCATTTTCAGAACACAAATTGAGATATTTTTGATGAAATCCGAAAGCTTTCTGAGCCTGCATAGACAGCAACACAACTGACATGTTTAAGACCCAGAAAAGTAGTTAGGACATTGTTAAATTATGCCATGTGACATCAGTGGTTTAACTGTAATGCTGTGAAGCTATGTGTCATGGTACTCTTGAGAATGCACGTCAAGGGCTGACCTGGAAGAGACGAAATTGTTGAATAAAGTTGTTATTTTGTTTTCTTTGTGCACAAAAAGTATTCTCGTAGCTTCATAAAATGAAGGTTGAACCACATGGACTATTTTAATGTTGTTCCTACTACCTTTCTAGGCCTTAAAAGTGGTAGTTGCATTGCTTTCTATGCAGGGTTAGAAAGCTCTCGAATTTCATCAAAAATATCTTAATTTGTGTTCTGACAATGAACGAAAGTCTTACAGATTTGGAATGACATGAGGGTGAGTACTGAATGTTTTTAATGTTTAAATGTTTTCTCTGTTTTTTTTTCCTGTTCATGGCCACAGCTTCACCTACGGCTGAACAGAGCATTCATCCCACCACAAACTACCCTGGAGTATCTTCGGATTCCACTGCCACGGCCACTACAACATCTTCAATCACAAACCCATCTATGATCAGTACAGTGAGCACAACTCATGTTAAGACCAGCACCACAACAACAGTGTCTTCAACTTCCACAGTTACTAACAGACTTATAGCAGCACAAACGACACAGAACTCTGTTGGAATTACAACTGGGGCATCAGAGAATACTGACAATTTGATCTCCTATGTTGAGTGCAACCCACAGTATGTCACAGTCTTCATAAACCGAGGCATCTTGCAAGACAAGAAAATCCCAGAGAGTTCACTGTACCTCAATAAACCAGAATGTGGTCGCACTGACACAAATGATACCCATGTGTGGCTCACTACATTTTGGAAAACGTGTGGTATCACATTCGCGCATGTAAGTTCTCCAGTATCATTAAACTCTATAATCATAATAATGTATATGTAGAGTGTAGTATGATAGCATAACCAATGGTTTTTGTCTTTTAGAACAGCACCCATAATTTCGCTAATGTGACACTATACAATAACGTGAGCAGTTCATCTTCTGTGCATCTGGAAGTTCCTGTCATTTGCACTTACCCCAGTCACATCTTCATCTCCACGGGATACGCCCCCTCAGGGTACAGTGCTTCCATAGTAACTGTCTCCATAGAGCTTGTTTTTCTCTCCATTTCCTACTCAATACGCCATCTCTTGTCACGTCAAGGACATCTAGACTCAATTTAATGTGTTAATTATGTCAGCGTGTATGTCAAACAACACATATTTTTCCTAAACACAGATATCAAACTGAGAGCACGTTATCTAAATTAGGTGTGGAAACTCCAGGTACTTACTGTGGTTTTCAGTGGGTGAATCTCACAAGTCCAAGTCACATTTTACACCAAAATCAAATGGAAGAAATTATAATTATTTAGCATTGACCATTATTTATAATAATTATAATTTAATAATTTAACATTATTTTTTATTTCATTTTTAGTTCAATTGTTATTGCCATTGCCCTCAGTTTTTTCATTAGCATTTAAATGCTACAATAAAATATTTTTTTCCTTCTGTAAAATCACATCAATCAACACTCCATAAACCATAATGACAATGTAAAAACTGAATTGTCACAACTTAGTAAATTTATTAAAACAAAACTGTTACATGCATCCAAAACAAACAAAAAAAAACTGTACATTGCACAAGTATTCATATCCTTAACTCTGCCTTTTAAGCCTTAAGTCTTTTTGGGTATGATGTGACAAGTTTTGCACATCTGCATTTGGCAATTATCTGCCATTGTTCCCCTCACCTCTTCACCTCTCAAGCTCTGTCAGTTTGGATGGGGGCAGACACAAGTTTTCAGGTTTCTCCAGAAATATTTGATTGGGATCAAGCCCTGGCTATGGATGGGCCACTCAAGGATATTCACAGAGTTGTCTATAAGCCACCCTTGCTGTGTGCAGAGGGTCATTGACTTGTTGCAAGATGAGCCTTCTGCCTAGTCTGAGGTTCTGAATGCTCTGGACTGGGTTTTCATTAAGGCTATCTCAATATTTTGGTGCATTGAGCTTTTCATCTACTATTGTGAGTTCCTCAGTCCCTGCCACTGGAAAACAGCCCCACAGCATGAGGCTGCTACCAGCACACTTTACTTTTTGGATGGTACTCTGCAGGTGATAATCAGTGCCTCGTTTGCTTCAAACATGATGCTTGGAAGAGAGGTTCATCAGACCAGAGAATCTTGTTTCTCACAGTCTGAGGGTCCTTTAGGTGTTTTTTTTTCTTTAATATTCCTAGTGTGTTTTTATGTGTCTTCACTGACGAGATGATTGAGTCTTGCAACACCACCATAAAGCCCAGATCGGTGGAGTGTTGCAGTGATATTTGTCCTTCTGTAGGTTTCTCCTATCTCCACGTATAGTCATGGAGCTCAACTAGAGTGACCATCAGGTTCTTGGTCACTAGTCTAACCAAAGCCCTTCTCCATTATTTGCTCAGTTTGGTCTGCTCTAGGAAAAGTCCTGGTTGTTTCAAACTTCTTCCATTAAGGGTAATGGAGACTACATGCTTCTGTGAACCTTTAATGCAGCAGAATTTTTTCTGCTCTATTCCCCCCAAATGTGTGGCTTGATGCAATCCTGTTTCTGAGGTCTACAGGCAGATTTTTTTCCCTCTGATATGCATTTTCAGCTTTAGAATAAAGTTTTTTATTTTGAATAAATTTGCAAAGATGTTAAAAACTTGTTTTTTGCCTTGTCATTATGGTGTATAGAGTGTAGATTGATGTGAAGGAAAAAAGTAATTTAAAGCAGCTCAACATAAGGCAGCAACAAAACAAAACGTGAAAAAAGTGGTATGAATACTTTCGCAAGGCACTGTAATGTTCTTTAACTTAACTATACTTTTCTATTTCTGGGTGATACTCATTTTGTCACTTTGATTCTAACAAACCCTGTCTTTTGAAGGTATTTTAATATGATCAACGACCCAGTGGCAGGATCGGGTAGTTTCCAGGTTACTTTGCGGCTACTGAATGGGACGTTTCCTTTACCTGAGAATTACACCTTCTCCCCTGAAGAAGAGGTTTTTTTGGAGGTTGAGGTCAACACAGCTATCTCCCAAATCAAAGTTATCATTGACACATGCTGGGCCACTTCCAGCAATGACTCAACAATGACTCCCCAGTATTTTTTCATGAAAAGAGGGTGGGTGTCTTTCAGTCTTGGAATATAATTTCTACAATGGCTAATTTTATCTGACTAGAACTTGCAGCTTTTACCGTGATCTGTAATCATAGGTGTTCGACTGTCTTTATTTAACCGCACTGTTATTAGAAACCCGCTATCTAATGCCAGTGTTCACACATCTCTTTCT
Organism: Garra rufa; assembly: GCF_049309525.1. Classification (NCBI taxonomy): domain Eukaryota; kingdom Metazoa; phylum Chordata; class Actinopteri; order Cypriniformes; family Cyprinidae; genus Garra; species Garra rufa. Next base: position 15,244,613 of record NC_133383.1, read on the forward strand.
GCTCCTCAGATGTCCGGAGTCCAACGCATACACAACTGTTCTTCAAAACGGAAATGGCACTGTGTCTTTGCTGTCAGTGCAGATATTCAAATTGGTGAAACAGTACATCATCTACCTGCACTGCCAGATCCAGATCTGCATCGAAATTCAGGAAGGCTCCTGCAGACCTGTGAGTTTTGAGCTTATGCTTCTTGAAATTCATACACAGGGACCCTACAAAACATTTAAACAATTAAGTCACACTCAAAAATGTATAAAGTTCACTACACAGACAACAAAGAATTAAAAGTGGTGTATTTGTTGTTGATTCTTTTCTATTAAATGATTAAATGAACAGAATGTGAACAGCAATGCAAGAAAGCTTAATATATACAATCTTTTTGCAACTCATTAGCGTTGTGGTTCAAGGACATACAGGTCTTCTAACTTGATTGGAGGGACAAAGGCTTCCATTGGACCCCTAAAGAGTTATCCTACAAGTAAATACTACTTATTTAATGCATATAAATGCTCATATAATATCTATACTCTGTATATTAGGGCATATTATCAACTGACATAATTTTCTCTTTGTTTTTCTTAAAAAACATCAGTCCAAACAGATACATCAAATACTCTGCAGACTATTGGATTTGTTCTACTTGGCATTGGTGTGTTTCTGTTATCCCTGGCTGCCATTGCAGGATTGGTGTATCACAAAAGGAAAATCGGCAACTACAGCTTCCGTTGTAAACCACAGCAGCAGAACTTCACCTATCATGTTTTTGACACATAACTGCACTCAAATAATTAACCATAAATGGACCATTATTATTGGATATTACGAGTAGGCCCAATATATAGAAAAGTAAATTAACTGTCATTACTGGAATGAATCGATTTTACTATATTTTTGTACTAAAACAATCTAATATAAGTTATTCTGTTTTTGTGTGTGTGTGTGTGTGTGTGTGTGTGTGTGTGTGTGTGTGTGTGTGTGTGTGTGTGTGTGTGTGTGTGTGTGTGTTAGGGTTGCCACCCGTCCCTTAAAATACGGAATCGTCCCGTATTTGAGAATGAAATTGCGCGTCCCGTTTTGAATCAATACGGGACGGGTTTTGTCCCGTATTTTTTATAATTTTTTTTAAAGCAGCGTCTCATGCAAATAATCACTGCGGTAAAGCCAGCCGCGGTTCAGAAAAACACGGTCAAGCCAGCCGCGATTGATTTTAAGTGTGCGCGCATATTACAGTGATTACGGTAGTTTCAGGAACAACACAGAGAGAACGCGCTTGCAGAGCGCTTTTTATTTAGACGCCCAGGACTGAGAGATAATACTACAAAATGCTCGTGAATTTTTACTTATTTATTTGCATTTCTGCTTTAATATCCGTTTTATTTATTGGTGTACTTGACGGTTCTTTTCTGAGAAATGGGACATTATTAGACTTTAGAGTCTAATAAGTAGAAAAAAAAACAATGATCAGTTCTTATTCAGGACGGCCCATATTATATGCAAAACTCATATGAAACCTTTTTACTGCAGCATTTTTGAGATATGGGACATGATTACATTTTAACGGGGTATATAGACCCCATTTCTAAAAAGTAGAAAAAAAACAATGATCAGTTCTTATTCAGGACGTCCCATATTATATGCACAACTCATATGAAACCTTTTTACTGCATCATTTTTGAGATGACCCCACCAGCCCCCCCCCCCCCCCCCCCCCCCCCCCCGAATGCGTCCCTTATTTTTGGGTATTAAAAGTGGTAACCCTAGTGTGGATGTAATGGTCTTTTTACGTGAATCAATTGTTATATTTTTGTTTTAATATTTGCACACATTCCCTTATGAAAACATCATGGTTAAACTATGGTTAGTGTAGCAAAACCATGGTTTATTTATGGTAACCATTGTTTAAATATAGTAACCATGTTTTTTTGGAAACCATGGTTCTTTTTTGTAAGGGTTCACTCTTATTCGTGTACTTGATATGTAGAAAACACAAGTGTTCTTTGTCCGTCATTTTCAGTTACACATAAAATTATTGACTTAAATGATTCATCCATTTTCAATTCAAAATGGCGGAATTTAACGAAAATTAAACCGAGTAGTTTCCATCACTGGATTTTATTGTTGGTTGTTTAACACTAATATTGTAAAGCCGTTATGAAATATAAAATGTTAAGCTGCTTACATCTTACCTCGCATTCTTTCGCCGTTAAAAAACTGAAGAGTGGCGCGGGAATTTCCCGCCTTCTTTGATTTGTTTGGCCATCGCGATCATTTTGACTTTCACAAGCGTTGTTAGACCGCTGACTAAAAACATAACTTTTACAACTTTTTGTCATCCTAACAATAAACAGATGCATTAACAATATCAAATATTGGTGGACAAATGTGTGGATTTCTAATTATTTGGGGGATTCGTCCTCTTCGATGTCTTTTGTGGTATATATTTAAAATGGTTGAATATGCTACTTATATGTCGTTTAACAAAATTGCACAATGACTACTAAATGCACAGCTTTTCCAGTAAAGATGTGGCACTTTCTTAAATACGCCACTAGAGGACGTTGTTGTATTAGCTATTTGAAACCAGATTTGGTCTGTTGTCTGTATGTACTATAGCTTACGTTTTGGCAGATAAAAATTGGATTTGGCTTTATTAGTCATATTTTAAATAAATGTATACTTCACCTGCCTCTTATATGGTCTGTTACTGTTTCAAGCTGTTCATTTCTTAATAATAATAATAATAATAATAATAAAGGTAATTGTGTTTATGGAGAGTATGTGAGTGAAAGCCTCTGTAAACAGAATCGATTATTCTCAACCTTGAATTTAACATTTCCTAAAAAAATAATGTGACTGTCTGCTAAGACTTTGAGTTCAAGGAGCCTGTGTGAGAAAACTAGTAAACAGGGCCTCCTCCATCTTTTGTAGGCTGAAGGGGTTTGTGAATTCTCCAGAGACAATGAGTGTAATTCAGAGACGGGGAGTCAAACACATCTTCGTTTCACCAATTATTAATCAGCTATGCTAAAAGTAAGGCGTCTCCGTGGCAACATCTCAGTTTCGCCTCCTGAAGCTGCAGAACAGTTTGTTTTTGTGTGTTTTTATGGATGTGAGTGTGGGTGGATCTGTGAGCATGTTTGTGTTCGCATGTGAAATCATAGGTGTTATGAAAAGCAGTCATTTTTACTTTTTAAATAACACTTTAAAATCTTGATTTGTAAGTTGCATATGGATGAAGATGTAAACAAAGAGATTTGAAATATACAAAAATATCACTATTATCTTAATTACTGTTTCCCAATGTTTCAGTTAATTACTGCTAGAACCCTTCCGGCAACTAATCCACAGTCACGGAAGGATAATAAACAGTCTCATCAGAAATAATGAGCTAGATGAATAAAATAAACAAAACTATATATATATAGTCAAGCCCGAAATTATTCATACCCCTGGCAAATTCTGACTTAAAGTTACTTTTATTCAACCAGCAAGTTTTTTTTTTTTGACCGGAAATGACACAGGCTTCTTCCAAAAGATAAAATGATGTACAAGAGGCATCATTGTGGAAAAAAATATTTCTCAGCTATTTACATTTGAACAAAAAGTGGCATGTCCAAAATTATGAATACCCTTTGCAAACTGTCAGTCTACGGGAAAATCCAAAGTTCTATACAATTCCAAATAGTCCAAGCTGATCTAAAGCATCCTAATTACCCTGATTCATTGGGAACAGCTGTTTTAATCAACTTAACAGGTAAAAAACAGAAGCTCTCTGCTGGACAGTCATGGCTAAGACAAAGGAGCTCACTGAGGACCTGCGGCTGCGCATTGTGGCTGCTCACAAGTCAGGAAAGGGCTATAAGACCATATCTAAATGTTTTGAAGTTCCAGTGGCTACAGCGCAAAGTATTATGAAAAAATAAGACGTTCTGCACTGTGAAAAATCTCAGAGGACGTGGTTGGAAGCCAAAAGTGACACCTGTGCTGGCCATGAGGATAGTGAGAGAGGTAAAAAAGAATCCAAGGATCACCACCAAGGCCATCCTGATGAATCTGGGCTCTGCTGGTGGCAACATCTCAAGGCAGACAGTCCAACAGACACTGCACTCCGCTGGGTTCCACAGACGCAGAACAAGGAGGACACCACTGCTCCAAATAAGGCACACAAAAGCCCACTTGGCCTTTGCAAATGCTCATCTGGACAAAGAAGAAGACTTCTGGTCTTCTGTTTTATGGTCAGATAAAACAAAAATCGAATTGTTTGGCCACAATGATGTAGCCTTCATTTGGCGTAAATAAGGAGAAGCCTTCAATTCTGAGAGCACCATCCCCACTGTCAAACATGGTGGTGCGAACCTAATGTTTTGGGGGTGTTTTTTCAGCCGGTGGACCAGGGAACCTAATCACAGTAAACGACACCATGAAAAAGGAGCAATACATCAAAATTCTCAACAACAACATCAGGCAGTCTGCAGAGAAACTTGGCCTTGGGCACCAGTGGACATTTCAGCACAACGACCCAAAACACAGCAAAAGTGGGGAAGAAATGGTTAGCAGACAAAAACATTAACATTTTGCAGTAGCCCAGCCAGAGTCCTGACTTAAATCCAATTGAGAATCTGTGGAGGGAGCTAAAGATCAGGGTGATGGCAAGGAGACCCTCCAACCTGAAAGAGTTGGAGCTCATCGTTAAAGATGAATGGGCAAAAATACCAGTGGAGACATGCAAAAAGCTGCTCAGCAATTATAGGAAACGTTTGATTGCTGTAATAGCCAATAATGGCTTTTCTATTGATTATTGAGAAGGGTATGAATAATTTTGGACATGACACTTTTTGTTCAAATGTAAATAAAAGATTAGTAATATTTTTTTCCATAATGCTGGTTGAATAAAAGTAACTTTAAGTCAGAATTTGCCAGGGGTATGAATAATTTCGGGCTTTACTGTATATGGTAATATTTACAAATACCCACCTTATTTTTGCATAAGATCAGGCGAGTCATTTATAAATGTAATGTGTGCCTGGCTTCCGGTGTCATCAGCTCCCAGCTATTTTTAGCTGTAGGCCTACAAAACAGCTCATTTTGTTGCTTGATATTTAAAACTGGCGTTTCTTTCCATATTACTTTAATGTGTTTTCCTAATTATAAACACACTGACTTGTAGCACAAACAGTTGTACCGTTTACTGCACTTTGTTATTCTTCAAGTTATTTTCCTACCGTGACTAATGAAGCGGAAGTCTCGCACAATCAGAAAAATGAGTTAGATATATTTTTTAATTGATAAAATAGGATGTGTAACTTAATAAGACCAGGTTGTGATATACTCATCATTGATTATTAGAGAGGGCAATGGCCTGCTGAAAGGAAGGACACAAAGTTAATGACTTTTAATCCAGTAAATGCAATTATAGTGATGCAGCTAAAGCATTAGTGTTGTAATTTAAATAAAAGCCCATGTTCGGTTCCATCTAATCAGCCTGCTTTTGTCTCTTAAGATGAGATCAAGTTTTCATCTCATTTAGAATTTTAAGAGTCTCCATAATAACAAGAGTTCTTAAATGTTATTCCTGTGGAAAGTACCAGCTTAGGTTAGTTAGTTTGGTTCTGGTTAGCTGGTGGATTTGGTCTTGGTCTCTCACATTCTCCTTGTTTGTGTGTAATATCTGCCCTAGAAAAAAAAAAAAAAATGAACTCTCTCTCAGGTTCAACAAAGATACCCACAGTTCACAACAGACAGACGTAACTATGGATCCTTGTGCTAATGCCCCTTAAGTTATTCATTTTTCATTAGATCTCTGTCCAAAGTTCCTTCTAAACTTTGAATTATTCAGACGATTGGTATGAAGACAGCTGACTTGGAAAATGGGAAATGACAGCTTCATAGTACACTGTTTACATCATGATGGGGACTTTCCATGCACTTCTTTTGTTGTCATAATGAACTGAAATTAAATACAGTATAATACTTGGTCACAATATGATACTTGGTGGGTTTCCAGGATCCATCAGATGTTTTTTGTTAATGTCAAAAAGAATAAGGAAAAATAAGGTGGATAAAACTAAAATAGTGTACTATGTAGGAGAGACCGGGGCAAGTTGTCACAAAGATAATTAATTCTATTTTAATATAATATTCATCATAATTATAAAAAAACAAGCAAAAAGAATGCAAAATGGACAAAAACAACAAGATAAACACTAATTTGATCACATTTATTAGACTTTAAACAGTATGCTATATTTAAGGAAGCACTTAATGACACATATTTGCTACTTTAAATGATCATCATGGCAACATCGTATGTTTTGAGAAAAAGCATGAAACAAATACATTTATAGCACCATTTCAGTTGTTGCAAACAGTCTGGGAGCGAAGGTACTTTTTGTTCATGTGTTTCTCATTGGGAAGCTCATCATTTCATCTTAATCTATGACATACAATAGCCTATATACATACAGTACTTTAATTGAACACGTTTGTCTCTTTCTGTCTGCAAAAATATTTTCTAAAATACTTCTCATTGTTCTGTCTGTAGCTGCCTTCCTCTTTCTCGTGTGCTTTGCGTCAGTACTTGACATCCGGAGCGAACCGGACTACTCCCCGACGTGGTTCTGGTCGTTCCACCAGTGGTTCTCTTCCAGAGGTACCGGCGGAATAATAATCGCTGACTCGTCCGAGGCCAGACTCAGATTCTCTAAGGAGCAGCACAGTGTTATTGCCAAAGGAGAAGCGGAAGGGCGACAGAGGGAGAGAGAGAAAGAGAGAGACACAGAGACACAACATGAGGTGTTTTATCCGGTAGATAGCAGTGCGCACTAGAAGAAATGAGGCTTTGAGCACTCTGAGACCACATTGCACTCAGCATTTCTATTTATAGAAATTCTATTGATAGTGAGAACGATGTAAGTGATAAATGATCAAGCAAATGCTTGAATGAGTATTCTGGTGAGAAACAGGCTATGTGTAATATCCAATAACACGCTAAAGATATAGCTCTCCGTTTTCTATCATCAATATAGCTACGGAAAAATCATTAAGCGGACTGTTTTCACTGTATTTAAACGGTTACTAGGCTACATATTTAAATTATTAAGGACGCAAATAAGGACGCTAATGTTCATTAAAATGTTACTGGATTAAACTAATTCATTAAGCTGACTCCTTCCGCCAGAAGATATAGGCCACGTACACACAGTAGCTAAATTTGATTGTCAGTTCACCTTTTAGCACTTATATTTGTGTCTTTGCATTGACTTTGCAGGCAATCTATTTGAGCGATTGAGCGAATATTTGCATCGCATTACTCGCTCTAGTTTACTCATGGGATGTTTTTTGCATCATGCAAATAAGAACTTAAAAAAATACAATTTCTGATACAACTGGATGTGTCAAATAGAGTTTTTGAGGTGTATGTTGCGCGTTTGTGGCCATCACATCGTCCAATTCGCTTAATTAAATTCGCTTTTAGTGTGAACACACCATTATGCTGCGTGCACACCAAATGTGAAGCGAATATTCTTATTGTGCTACTCGCACTAGTTTACTCGAGCAATGTGTTTTGCATCACCCGCGTGTATAAAAACAAAAACAATAAAAAAAAAAATTCTGATACAACTTGACGTGTCAAACTGGACGTGTCAATAGACTTTTTAGTGATTGGCTTGTGTGACAACAAATCAGGTGGATTTTCCGCTCAAGTTTAAATGTTTAAACTTGCACAGAAGACACAGTTGAGGCATATATCACGAGTTTGCGGTAATCGCAGTGCCCAATTCGCGTCATTTGCATTGTGTGGCGCAAATACATGCCTTTGCATTGACTTTGTGTGTAATCTGCGTCACTCACATGAATAAAAACGAAAACAATAAAAAGAACTGAAAAAAATGTGCATCATTTGCATCGCAAATTTACGTCTTTGCATTGACTTTGTATGTAATCTACTCACACAAATAATTTAATTCGCTTTTGGCGACCATTTTGCTATGTGCACACCAAACGTGAAGTGAATATTCTCATTGCGTTCCTCTAGTTTACTCAAGGGATGTTTTTGGTGTTACTCGTGTGAATCAAAACATAAAAACACATTTTTTTAAACAACCTGATGTGTCAAACTGGACATAAGCTCAATAAGCTCTTTGGATTTGGCTTGCACGATAATGCGTCATGTGAATTTTCCACTCAAGCTGAAATTTTTGAACTTGCACGGATGGAATTGAGACATATATTGCTCGTTTATGGCAATTGTGTTGCCCAATTCGCGTCAGCCGCATCGTGCGGTGCAAATTCACATCTTTGCATTGACTTTGTATGTAATCTACTCACGCAAATAATTAAACTCGCTTTTGGTGTGAACACACTATTATGCTGTGTGCACACCAAACACAAAGTGAATATTCTCATTGCGCTCTAGTTTACTCAAGGGAAGTTTTTTGCAGCACTCACGTGAATAAAAACAAAAACAATAAAAGCATTTTAAAAAATCTGATAGAACCTGACGTGTCAAACTAGACATGTCAGTAAGCTCTTTGCTGAATGGCTTGTGCGAAAACACATCATGATAATTTTCCACTCAAGCTTCCACTCAATGTTTTGCGGAAGATGTGATTAAGGCTTATATTGTGTGTTTGTGGCAATCGCGCCGCCCAATTCACTTCTTTGCATTGACTTTGTATGTAATCTACACGCGCGGATAATTAAATTTGCTTTTGGTGTGAACACACCATTATTCTGTGCACACCAAATGCAAAAGCGAATATTCTCATTGCGTTACTCGCTCTAGTTTACTTGAGGGATGTATTTTGCAGCACTCACATGAATAAAAACAATACAAAACTAAAAAGAATGCGTAATGCTCTCCCCCATTTTCTGATACAACCAGACGTGTAAATAAGCTATTTGCTGATTGGCTGGTGCAACAACGCACCATGTGAATTTTCTGCGCAACTGAGGCATATATAATACGTTTGCAGCAATCATGTCGCCCAATTGCATCATTCGCATCGCCATGCGTGAATTACTGTCTATTCGCATGACTTTGTATGTAATCTACTCCCGCAAATAATTTAATTCGCTTTAGGTGTGCACACCAAACACAAAGCAAATATCTTCATTGCGTTACTCTAGTTTAATCACGGGATTTTCCGCTCAAGTTTAAATGTTTCAACTTGCATAGAAAACACTATTGAGGCATATATCATGTGTTTGCGGTAATTAGGTTCCAAATTTGCATTGCGTGGCACAAATAGACGTCTTTGCATTGATTTTGTGTGTAATCTACTCACGCAAATAATTAAACTCGCTTTTGGTGTGAACACATCATTGTGCTGTGTGCACACCAAACACAAATAAATATTCTCATTGCGTTACTCGCTCTAGTTTACTCATGGGAAGTTTTTTTGCAGCACTCACGTAAATAAAACCAAAAAGAATAAAAACATTTAAAAAAACAAATTCTGATAGAACCTGCTCTTTGCTGATTGGCTTGTGCAACAACACATCATGCAAATTTTCCACTCAAGCTGAAATTTTTGAACTTGCGTGGAAGATGGGATTGAGGCTTATATTGCTTGTTTGTGGCAACCGTGTTGCCCATTTTGCGCCATTCGCATCGCGCAGAACAAATTCAAGTCTTTGCATTGACCTTGTATCTAATCTACTCACGCAAATAATAAAATTCGCTTTTGGCGTCCATTTTGCTGTGCACACCAAATGTGAAGCAAATTTTCTCAATTTTTTTTTCCGCGCTAGTTTACCCGAGGGATGTTTTTTGCACCACTCGCATAAATAAAAACATAAAAACAATATAAAAAAAACACATTTTCTGATACAACCTGACGTGTCAAACTGGACATATCAGTAACCTCTTTGGTGATTGGCTTGCGCAACAATGTGTCATGTGAATTTTTCCGCTCAAGTTGAATTTTTGAATTTGCAAGGAATACACTGTTGCAGCAATCACGCCACCCAATTCGCATCTTTGCATTGACTTTGTGTGTGATCTACTCGCGCAAATAATTAAATAAAATTTTGGTTTGTACACACCATTATGCTGTGTGCACACCAAACGCATTACATTACTCACTCTAGTTTACTTGAGGGATGTTTTTTTACGTCACACACATGAATAAAGACATAAAAACAATTACAAAAAATTCTGATACAACCTGAGGTGTCAATAAGCTTATTGGTGATCGGCTTGTACGACAACACTTCATGCGAATTTTCCGCTCTAGTTTAAATTTTTGAACTTCCGCGGAAGACATAATTGAGGCATATATCGTGTGTCTTTGCATTAACTTTGTGTGTAATCTACTCGCGCGGATAATTGCAATCGTTTTTTGTGTGAACACGCCAGTGGTCTTACTCATTAGCGTTGCCAGATCTTGCTATAAAAAACACTCAAAATGTTTTTATGATTAAATAATCATTAGATATGTTGACAATATTTCTTTTTAAAAATTGTATCTAACTACTGCATTTTAGGCACGTTTTAAAAGCGTTTTAAACAGTGATCTCAGGCTGTTCAAAGGAAAAGTTCAGAAATAAAACCAGCATGAAAACAACAAGACAGACACCACTGAACAAGAATGCAATGTGCTGTTCTAAAACTAAAGAAGATTTAAATATCGTCAAGTTCAATTTCATTAATCTCCTGAAGAAGATGAAAAAAAAAGAATTAATCTATAAGCGACATTTAAAGTTCACTGTAAATGGATTATTCCTGCATCCTGCAGTAAGGCAAAGAAACTCTTCTATAGGGAGCAATGCCTTACATGAATACATTAAGAAAAAATATCTTTTCCTTGACCTATTTTTCTACAAGAACACAGTAACAAGCCTGTATGTGATGGCAGTCAACATTAAAACAGAACATGCATGTTTAATCAAAAAGAAACACTGTAACGAAGTGCTCAACGTCCTTCGAAAACAACATCAACAACAACAGGAAAACAACATACTTGAGCAGTCAAACTCCTATTCAACCTCCTTTGGCCCAACACTTTCCATATGGAAGAGAATACGCATGGGAGCAAATCAAAAGATGAAGAACACTGAACAGATATGGTGTACTAAATTCTCAATGGACACACTAGACTACGAAGCACTAGCAACACTAGTTTCTCTTAGTAGTGAGTAAATAATTGTGCTGCTGAAGTACGGATGAAGGCGGAAGAAGCTTAGCTAATCTCAGGCGAGAATTACCTTGGGTCGGGCATCGCACAGCGCCACAGGTGTTGCTTTAGTGTCTGCACCCAACCAATATCACGGATGGGCTGACAGAGCTGAATGTAGTGGTACTGTTTTAGCATAACCCTTCAAACGAACGACAAGATCACTCGTTAGCTGAACATTAAAGTGATTAAAGGGATAGTTCACCCGAAAATGAAAATTCTGCCATCATTTACTCACCCCCATGTCATTCCAAACTGGTGTGACTTATGTGGAAAGACATTTTTCTATACAATAGGCCAGATTTACTAAACAGGGCAAATTAGTGTTAGAGTGCAATTCCATAAAAGTGACGATGGGAGGGGAAATTCTGCGTGTCATTTACTAACAATTGCTGGCTGCGTTAAATAATGACGCAAATACCAGTAATTTGACGAGCGCAAATGTTAGTAAATCACATAGCGAGTTTCATTTTAACACTGTCCTATCATAAATTTCGCGTCCGAAAATGAAACTCCTACAAATGTATCTTCAGTAAGGTCAGGCACAAAAATAACTCCCACGTCTTTTCAGTGCTAATTCCTCACTGCGAGTCTTTAGTAAATCCTGACAGTACTATTTTAATGCTAAAAGACGGTTTGCGCTGGCGTAAGCTGTTAGTAAATCTGGCTCTATATGTCAAAATTTGTCAAAAACGGTTGAAACTAAAGAACGTCATACCAGTTTGGAATAACAAAAGGGTGAGTAAATGATAAAAGCTTTTGTTTTAGGGTGAACTATTCCTTTAACTCCCAAAGCACAGAATCATTATGTAAATCAACCAAATTTCAATCAATAAATCACATCATTAAAGCCAATCATTATAGACACATATTGATCTTTCAAGGACTATTTCAGCATCTGGTCCTGGAATAGGAAATGTAGCATCTTTTATTAGACTATTTTGCACATATGAGACACTGAAAGCCGCAATATATCAGATTCACTCCAGATGCAGACATATATTTCTCAACTCTCAGCTGATAGCAATATGCACAACCTAAAAGATGCCAGAACCTATTCCAGAGCCTGTCACACACAAAATATGAGTATCGCAAAACCAACGTAAAAAAACCATAAACTTCGGAATAGTTCTCTTCCATGTGGATTCAACATCTATGACAGCGACAAGAGAGACAGACAGAAGGACAGGGGAGAAACGATACAGATGCACCTACCATTGAGTCCCCAAACCCTCCCACATCTCAAACGAAATGAACCACGACACCTCTGTTTCTGCGTTTGCATTTATTAATTTCAATAAATATGAGCAAGCAAGAGAGAAATCACAATTCACATTATCACAGTTAAATCTGAGGCCCTTTCACATAACATCCTTTTGTCAGTATGCATGGACTATAGATAGCACCTGTGCTAAGCACACACACGCGCACGCGCACACACTCATTGACATGTACAACCCAGCTAGCTGCACCTCCTCTGTCTCCCCACGATGGCTTCCCTTAATTCCCACATTATATTAACAGTAACTGAGTCACCAAAGGCTGCAAAATACAAGAAAAGGCCCTCACCCATGTGGCGCAGTCAGCTTCACAGCACAGCATAGAAGTGAATGAGCTCCATGTGACTGTATTCTACAGCCAGACTGAAGAAACAGATACTTTCATTTACGTATTTAACATTCTGGATGTTAATTTTCACAAGTCCAACAGAATGATGTCTCTGGACTTGTATGTACTACATTCAAAGTTTTTATAATGCATTGCAATGGATTATACATCTTCATAAATAATAGTAAACATAGGTATAATGCATCTCAGCTGACTTTAAAGGGTTTATTAGATGCAAAATTAATTTTTACATGTTGTTTGAACATAAATGATAAAAACCCAAATTACTATAGAAATCTGAGCCGCTAAAGACGCAGTGAATTACTTTTGTTTTTGAAGGGAATGCACCTCCTGATCTACCTGAATGCATCTATGTTCGCGCAAATCATTTGTGATCCAGCTTCACCTACAGAAGAAGTGAGTATAAGGTTTTTTATGAATCTTCGCAAATCGCCTAATAATTCCTAATAATGTGCTAGTTAGCAAGTTCCGCGGTTAAATGCGGCTAAAGTTTACAGTCTCTCACAGAACTGCTCATCACTCTATGGAAGAGAGGGGCGGGGTGAGCAGAGCTCATTAGCATTTAAAGGGACATGCACCGAAACGGGTCGCTGTGAACAGAGCTGTTTTTGACAAGGTAAAAAGGGTATTGTTTAACACTACCACTGAGAAATTTCAACCAAGGTATGTTATAAACTTTTCAAAGATCCTAAAGAATCATATCAACTTGTTGACAATGGGCATCCGATGATCCCTTTAAACAGCTTTTTACATGACATGGTATATCAATGGGAAAGACGCGTCAGAATGGCTGTGTAAATCCGACTCATTCATGAATTTTTTTTTTCTTTTTAGTGCTAGACTGCTAGTGGCGCACACCGCGAAGGATAAAAAGATTATGGCTAGCACACTAGGGGTGAGTGATATACTGGTAGACACGATTAACTGGCGAAATTTGTCAACAGGTAGAGATTTTCGTGGTTACACGCTCACTTGACGTCGCTGTTCTACATATAATTTGCACACATTTTTAAGCATCGCCGTTAAAAAACAAGTGATTCTAAGCAGTTAAAACGCAAATTAGCAGTGAAAAAGAACTCATTTCACTATATGCGCGTGGTGCCTAAAGCATAAAGTTTACTTCACATTGCGCAACGCAAATTTCATAATCAGAATAGTATGCGCATACTTATGCGCACCACCCATTTTTTGTAGCCACGCATACTTTGTACACGCAGGTCGCACAAGCACTTTGAATCTGTTTTGCAGTAATCAGTTGTTCCACAAGATGGCAACACTGTCCCAGGCCACTGTTTTACAGTAGCAACAAAATAGCTGCAACAACTACAGATGCTCACGTCGGCACTGATAGCCTTGTGGGCATTGAAAGACTGTTTCTGAGCGCTTTCAGAAAAGTGTGTGCACGTGAAGAGCGCAGAAGTATTGAACAAAGTTATTTTTGCCACTTCATAGGCCTTCAGCGGTTAAATACACACACTTGTATATGTCAAAATGCCCGTCTATGCAAGTATCCTCGAAAACACAGTATATTGGATCAGGGGCACCTCTTAAAGTGACAGCAATCATTATTGACTAATTCACTTTTGTAACATTAATAAGAAATTTAATTTACATTGTGATGAATATGCTGTCTATTTACACATTTGATTACTTTATACTATGTGTGTGTTGCATTTCTTACTTATTTGTTGTACTTTATTATATATATTTTTAAATTAGACTAGTATTAGTTTTTTTGTGATATTGACACTGGTGAAAGAATTCTGAAATTTCCAAGTTATCAAAAATTTTGATATCACAAAGACCTTATTAAAAGCAAAAATAACAATATCGTGATATATATTGTTACGGAGAAATAAAAATTTGGTCATGTCGCCCACCCCTAGCACAGACTATCATAGTTGTTCATTACCGCTTGTTTTTAATTATAAAAGGGGATAAGAACCCTTGAAATGTCTTCAATCTGGCAATAGATTACAAAATTACTGTGCACTGATTGGTCAAACAGGACAATGAGATCACATACTTGACATACTGAAAATGGAAAAGACCTCAAGGGATGAGACCAGAGAGACAGAGAGAGGATTTGCTGAGGGGCGGTACATGATTAAAAAAAACGCAAAGCATGATCTTACACAATGCACTCCCATAACGCCAGCAAATGAAGACATTTAGATACTTAAATGAATGCCATTCAGTTCTATGAACTACCAACTCTTTGTTCCTCTGTCACAAACTGACATGAATCTGCGCCAGTGACATGTCACATGCAAAGCCATGATTATGTGCTGTTACATAAAGCCTGATCAGATTATATCCAAAAAGATTTCACTGGCAACACAAAATCATCTCTGCGAATGTATGAGCATTAAACTTTAAAGCGATAGTCCACCCAAAAATTTAAATTCATTCAAAATCATTTACTCACCCTCAAGTTGTTCTAAACATGAGTAAATGACATTTTGTTCTTTAAGTTAGGTTTAAGTTTGCATTATAGGTTCACAACCTCTAAGGTCACTTGACTTAGAGATTGTGATGAGGGCTTGTATGTCAATTTTGTTACTAGACGGAAGTAAATGTCACATGTGCATCTTGGGAAGAGGCCTTTTTGGAGCCAACAAAACAAACAAAGATGACATGATCATGCAGTCAAGAGTAAACAAACAGCATTCCGAACAGACTGCATTCGACTTACCATTACATCAAGGAACACATGATAACAAACAGAACAATTAGTCAAGAATACAGGTCATGTCAGTCATCGAACAACAGGGGGGATGCAGGAGTAAAACAAAGCCGGAGACACTAGGAAAAGTCATTAATAATTAATACGTTGAATCTGCATTCACATAAAAAAGGGCTTTGATTTTAAAGCTGGCTAATCTATTGACCTTTTGAGTTCCCTCTACTTTTGGGATCCCCCATCTGTCTACCTCGGGGGCTCCCTTAGGGGGGATGGGAAGTGTGCATGTGAGAGAAAAAGAAACAATTGCAGACAGTGCAGAGTGGAAGATATAGTGTTAAATGTCGTGTTGTGATACTTAAAACCTCAAAATCAAACATTACATAAACAGATTTTAGTTTATAATAAATTGAATTTCTACCGGTTTGCACATTATCACAGTGAACATTTAAATCCTATTCTATCCAAAGACAAATTTACAGTACATTCCATAATGCAATATCATGTTACAGTAATCCAGTTAGGTGTCCAGGCAACAAAGTGGGCCGAAACAAGGCCTAATTATTGTACGACATTGACAGATGTGGTTTTTTGGAGATACTGACGTTCTATTTGGAGATATCTGGTTCCTGTAATGATTCAACAACATATTTATGATATGGAATAGTGATCTGAGATCATAACATATCACTTGGGAGCTTGTCCGATCAATAAAATAACAACATAAAACAGGCAAAGCAAGCAGATTAATATAGTCTTAAAACCAAGGATGCACATTTATCAAAGATTTTCGATTGAGTAATTGGACTTTGCATTGGATTATGCTGCCTAATTTACATTTTCAAATGCTTATCGGATACAATTTGGCTTCATTGTAAAACCCTTGATAAATGAAACCCACCAGTCTGTGCATCTGATGGTACGTACATACAGAGCCAATGGCTCCATGCAAGAAAAGAGTATCCACTGGCCAACCAGTAGAGTGGTTGCCATGGAAACCTGGTCGGAGATGAGGAGAGTGGGTGGAGCTATAGTAAATGCAAACGCTTTGATATTACTAGGCGAGATTGTGAGGCAAAAGAGGAGAAAAACATCAAATTCCAACCCTGAAAAATTTTGTAAAATCAGCCCACTGACCTCTCAGAGAAAAAGAGAGAGTGAGAAAAAGAGAGATAGAGAGGGTATTGGAAATATACAGTGAGGAATAAAACGAGAGGTGCATCAGATAGAGAGAGAGAGAGAGAGAGAGAGAGAGAGAGAGAGAGAGGCAGCAATGGACAGAACAGTAAAGGAATGAGAACCTCTTATTAAATAATTTTGCAGCCTTCGTTCTGCTTTCACCCTTTCAGGAAGAGATTAAATGAGAGAAGAAGTGCAATGGTTTTTACTCTTTCGCCTCAGCCAGTTTGTTGTTGATCTCTTTACTTTTCTCCTTGTCGCCCTGTGCCGCTCTGCCCTCCGGCTGGTTCTCGGAGCTCTTCTTCTTTGAACCGCGCACCGACGTCACCTGCTTCTCCTTGGACTTCTTCAGCGGTTTGCCAGGTGTGGCGGATGTGCTCTTTTTGGGTTTGAAGCGAGGAAGACTGGTTTTCTCTACCTATAAAAAAACATAAAATAGCACACAAATGGTATTTTACTACCGTTATGTGACTTATTTTGCTATTCAATGGTAAATGCAGTGCCTTGCAAAAGTATTCATACCATATTCATTAATTTTTTTCACGTTTTGTTATGTTGCTGCCTATGTTAAACTGCTTTGAATTACTTTTTCCCCACATCAATCTACACTCTATACAACAATTGGCAAAGTAAAAACAGAATTGACACAACTTCGTAAATTTATAAAAAAATAAAAATAAATAAATGAAATGAAATAAGTACATTGCATAAGTATTCACACCCTTAACTCAGTAACTCAGCACCATTACAGCCTCAAATAGTTTTGGGTATGATCTGACATATATGCACAGCAGCAGTTGGCAATCATCTGCCATTCTTCTCGGCACCTCTACACCTCTCAAGTTCTGTCAGGTTGGATGGTGGCAGATGGACATTTTCAGGTCATTTTCGCCAGAAAAGAAATGTTTGATTGGGTTCAAGCCCAGGCTGTGGCTGGGCCATTTAAGGACATTCACAGAGTTGTCTATAAGCCACACTTGCTGTGTGCTTAGGGTCACTGTCCTGTTGGAAGGTCAGCCTTCTGCCCAGTCTGAGGTTCTGAATGCTCTGGACTAGGCTTTCATTAAGGCTATCTCAATATTTTGGTGCATTGAGCTTTTCTTCTACTCTGACGAGTCCCTCAGTCTCTCCTGCTGAAAAACAGCCCCACAGTATGAGGCTGCTACCAGCACACTTTACTTTTTGGATGGTATTCTGCAGGTGATAAGCAGAGTCTGGTTTCCTTCAAACATGATACTTGGAATTGAGGTTCATCAAACCAGAGAATCTTGATTCTCACAGTCTGAGGGTCCTTTATGTGGTTTTTTTTTTGTTGTTGCAAATTTCAAGTGTATTTTCGCTGAGGAGAGAATTGAGTCTTGCCACACATCCATAAAGCCCAGATTGGTGAAGTGTTGCAGTGATGTTTGTCCCTCTGTAAGTTTCTCCTATCTCCATATGTGATCATGGAGCTGACTCCTGGTTGTTTTTAAACTTCTTTCATTAAGGGTAGCAGAGACTAGTGGTTCTGTGAACCTTCAATGCAGCAGAACTTGATGCATCTCTTAGCTCTACAGGACGTTTTTTTTTTTTTACTTCAGGGCTGATATGCATTTTCAGCTGTTAAACCTTTTATTAAGATGTGTGTGCCTTTCCAAATCATACCTATTCAACAGAATTGCCACAAGTTAACTTTAGTCGAAGTGTAGTAACATCTACAAACAGTATGAATGCTCCTGAGCTAAATTTCAACTCCCTGATAAGTGTATAATTACTTATGCAATGGAATCATTTAAGTGTTTTATTTTTAATAAATTTGCAAAGATGTTAAAAACATGTTTTTTGCTTTACCATTATGGTGTATGGACCAGGCTTGTGCATAATTTAGAATTGAATTGAGAATGACTCCTAAATTCTAATTCAATTCTTGAATTTGAATTGAATTTGAATTGATGTCAAAAACAGGATCTAGAATTGCAATTCGAATTTGAATTAAAGGAAGCAGAATTGCAATTCAATGCAAATTCAAAGAAATTAATATACATAAGTGAAGTGTTTAACAATAGAGCTTTACAATATACAGTGCAGACCAAAAGTTTGGACACACCTTCTCATTCGTGTGTCCAAACTTTTGGTCTGTACTGTATATATATATATATATATATATATATATATATATATATATATATATATATATATACATACAGTGAGGTCAATAAGTATTTGATCACCCTTTTATTTAGCAAGTTCTCTTACTTAGAAATCATGGAGGGGTGTACAATTTTCAGCATAGGTGCATTTCCACTGTGAGAGACAGAATCTAAAAATAAAAATCCGGAAATCACATTGTATGATTTTTTTAAACAATTTATTTGTGAATTACTGTGTCAAATAAGTATTTGATCACTGGAGTCAATTTTTTTTTATATATATTTGGCAGAAGCCTTTGTTAAAAATTACAGAGGTCAAACAGCTCCTGTAGTTCTTCACCAGGTTTGCACACACTGCAGGAGGGATTTTGGCCCACTCCTCCATACAGATCTTCTCTAGATCTGTCAGGTTTCGGGGCTGTCGCTGAGCAACACAGAGTTTCAGCTCCCTCCAAAGATTTTCTATTGGATTTAGGTCTGGAGACTGGCTAGGCCACTCCAGAACCTTGATATGCTTCTTACGGAGCCACTCCTTGGTTTTCCTGGCTGTGTGCTTTGGGTCATTGTCATGTTGGAAGACCCAGCCACGACCCATCTTTAACCCTCTGGGGTCTGAGGGTGTTTTGGGGCCCTGAAGAAGTTTTGACATGCCCTGACATTTGTGCTTTTTTCAGTATCTTAAAAACATATTAATGGTTAAAGTCTGATTACATTGTAATCAGCACATATTGGGCTACAATAATATGCAAGCAACATGAATGTACATGTTTGTGTTTTTGAGAAAACTATAGTACAGACCAAAAGTTTGGACACACGAATGAGAAGGTGTGTCCAAACTTTTGGTCTGTACTGTATGTCAGATATGATTTCATTACATATTATATAAATGATATTAGATTGAACTACTTGTCCAGATTACATTGTGTTATTGGATTACTTTGAAATGAAAATAACATTTTGAACAAAACTGATCAAACACTGAGGAAGTAATTTATTTCAAGAATTTGATCATTATTTATATGTTGGAACAAAATGTATGCAGGGTTGAGGAGTGACTAGTTATGTGTAATGAAATTATGCTATCAAATTACAAAATTAATGTAACTGTATGTGAGATTCAACACATTCTTTCTGTTGTATGACTGTGTGGAATGTCTTTGAATTACCATGAATTTAATTCCTCTTCCTGTCATTCCAACACTTCCTGTGGGGCGGAGTCAATTCAATTCAAATTCCAACTCATGAATTGAATGGTGGCCAATTCTGAAATTCTTAATTGTGCACAAGCCTGGTATGGACTGTAGATTAATGTGAAAAAAAAAAAGTAATTTAAAGCAGTTTAACATAAGGCAGCAACATAACAAAACGTGAAAAAAAACATTCCAGGATTTTTCTCCATATATATTCAGTGGGGATCAGTGGGTTGAAGGTCCAAAAATTCACATAGTATACTGATGTCAAAATAAACATTGTTAGCAAAAATACTAATTAGCCATAGTGTGTGAGTGGCTATGATGATGTAAAGCTAATCAGCTCAACATCATAAAACAAAGAGCTGATGCTGATTCACTCGGACACTTACAGCTTGAGGCCAAAGTAATGTCAGACAACTCTGAAAAAGTACTGCTGAGAAGAAAAAAAAACTGTTGTTCAGTTATTTTCCAGCCACTGAGCACATAAATTGCTGACATCAAGTTACTGAACCCAATAATTGACTTCCAAATTGCAACAAAAACACACTTACACACAAGGATGTAACTAAACAAATGAGAGAGAATTAAGGTGATTATCATTGAAAGACCCAACTGCTAATCTAAATATTGTATTGTTTTTCCTAACTTCCACACACAGGCTCTTACCTTACTGCTCTCTCTGTAAGGTTCATGGTACAGTGTGCGTATCCTCCTCCTCTCCAGTGCCTTGTTGTCATCTGGCTGCTGAGTGGCTTGGTAGCCCCTGTAGGTGGCGCTATAGCTGGTCTCCAGATTAGACTTCTCATCGGGAGGCTGATACTGAGACTTGGCCCTGATGAGCTTCACAGGTTTCACATCTGTGTAGGCTTTGAACTCATTCCTGAAATTAGGAAACAGATAACATCACAATTATTGCAAAATTTAGTGTAAGGGGGGATTCAACCAACACATATTGAATTTCAAAACCACATTGTACAATCCAGAAAGAGTATGATTTTGAAATATTATCCTTAAAAGCATAGCAAAAATTCTGTCATTAATTACTCACCCTCATGTCTTTCCAATCCCGCAAAAGCTTTGTTCATCTTCAGAACACAAATTGAAATACCACTGATGTCACATGGACTATTTTATCGATGTCCTTATTAGCTTTCTGGGACTTGAATGTGTCAGTTGCATTGCAGTCTATGCAGGGTCAGAAATCTTTCCCATTTCATCAAAAATATCTTAATTTGTGTTCCGAAGATGAACACAGGTCTTACAGGTTTGGAAGGGTGAGTAACAAATAACAGAATTTTTATTTTTGGGCGAACTAACCCTAACTATCCACCTTTAAAACCGATTTAGGCAATTTAGTGGTAAAAATAATGACCCATGTTTTGTTTTAGCCAATAGGCTTTATATTCACAGATGTGAACCGTTATTTGCAATTTGTGGCATGTGGGGGTGGGGCATTCTCATTCTAGAGAGCATTTGATTGGCTAAACCATCCGTCTAAAATGAGTCATCAATATTTTTAATCCATTTTTTCTAACTAACTAAAAAAAAACTGTATCTGTAAAAGTTACACTGACAATGTTTAGAAGTACACCGGCATACACTGTAGCAGATGGCCTAAAAAAATGTAACATTCTGTAACATACATAGACTACTCACAAAACTTGAATATTAAGCCATTTTATGTTTTGACAGAACAAACAATATTTCAAATTGCATCAAGGCAGTACACATACAATACAAGAAAGACATATAATAGCTGTTTGTTACCACTATATATAGACCCTGCATTATAGATCGAGATTGATATACATCCTCCATAATGCAGATATTTCCCCCATCTGCATCACAGAGAGTTTTTCCTGAGGCATTGGCCCCTCCTTTAAGATGAGTAATGAGGGTTTATTCACTGAGGTGGCACAGACAAATGGCATATACTTCACGGTTATGTGCATTGCAGATTACCCAACATGCAACTTTATCCGCAGTGCATCTAACACACATGCACACATAAGACAGAACTCCCTCACTAAGACCAGCACAGAACAGACATGTTTTTTTATTATTATTAAAAACAGACCGATTCACTAATGAATCATTTAGACCAATTTGTGCACTTGTTTTATGAATTCCAGATCTGAGTCATGATATCTTGTTAGCATGTTTTAATCTAGTTTAAGAGGATAGATGGAATAATCCACTGTAAAATGTACATGACGTCTATTCATTTTCAGAACTGGAAAACATAAATGTGACCCTGGACCACAAAACCAGTATTAAGTCGCATTGGTATATTTGTAGAAATAGTCACAAATACATTGTATGGGTCAAAATTATAATTTTTTTCTTTTATGCTAAAAATCATTAGAATATTAAGTAAAGATCATGCTTCATGGAGATGTTTTCTAAATTTCCTACCATAAATATATCAAAATGTAATTTTTAATTAGTAATATGCATTGCTAAGAACTTTATTTGGTCAACTTTAAAGGCAATTTTCTCAGTATTTCGATTTTTTGGCACTCTCAGATTCCCGATTTTCAAATGTATAAATCTCAATTTCCAAAAATTGACTCTTACGACTGGTTTTGTGGTGCAGGGTCATAAAAATAAAATTCCTTTCTGACCTCTCTCTGTTTCTTTTTGATTCCGTAGCATAACACCTTCAGAGGGGTAGGCTGTATTGATTAGAATTGACAGAACAGGAAGAGGCGGGAATGCCAGGTAGAGTGAACCATTACTATTCCATTAGATCAATTAGTTGCTTTAGTTTATGTGAGTAAGAAGCAAATGAATACATTTCTGTATGAAAGAGAATTAACCATTCTGACATATTGCAATAAAGCCTAAAAAGCATTGAGAACATCTGACATCACACACATTACTGGATCAAACTCCTTTACACTCAGAATGAGGTCAACAGAAAGAGCCTGTTATTATATTACCAACAAGCTGATGAACAAAGTCATGGGACAGCATGTGGGGGAACATTAATCTCCTCAGAGAAAATAGGGGATGTGAAAATCACACCCCATGTCCCTTGCCATGTGTTTTAAAGCAATATTTTCAGGTCAAATACAAGTGAATCTCTATCAGCAAAAATAACAGAAAAAGCAACAGAAAATAATTCACGCTCATGTTGTCAAATGTCAAAATGAAAACTATAATTTGCTTTTTAAATGCCTTTTTTGTATCGATTTTGTTGTTAGATTTGACCCACGTCCCAGATCAAAACTTTTATTCTTAAACTATGAAAAATCTGTATAAAATATTAATTATTCATTATATTGGAAATCTTTAAAAACACTATGTCAAATTATGCAAAAAGTGTGAAAATTAATATAATTGTTTGGGTTAGTTCACCTAAAAAGTAAAATTCTGTCATTAATTACTCACCCTCATGTCGTTCCAAAACTGTAAGACCTTTGTTCATCTTCAGAACACAAATTAAGATATTTTTGAAGAAATACAAAATGTTTTTGACCCTGAATAGACAGCAACACAACTGACACGTTCAAGGCCCAGAAAGGTAGTAAGGACATTGTTAAAATGCGTCACGGTACTCTCATGAATGCGCGTCGAAGACTGACATGGAAGAGAAGAAATTGTCGAATAAAGTCACTATTTTTGTTTTCTTTGCGCACAAAACACATTCTCATAGCTTCATGAAATTAAGTTTGAACAACTGATGTCACATGGACTATTTTAGCAATGTCCTTACTACATTTCTGGCACCTGAGCATAGGGCTGTGCGGTTAATTGAAAAGCATTCCTGAGCGCTGCATCTTGCATTTTAGAAAAAAGGACGTGTTCTGTGCGAATGGCCAGTAAGAATCTAGAGTAAAAATGATTAACCGTAATCAAGGTAAAATCTTTAATTAATCAAGATTTAGATTTTAGGCCATATCGTCCAGCCCTATTTGAACGTGTCAGTTGCATTGCAGTCTATGCAGGGTCAGAACGCTCTCGGATTTCACCAAAAATATCTTAATTTTTATTTCAAAGACGAAAAAAGGTCTTAAGGGTTTTAAACGATGATGAGGGCGAGTATTTATTGACAGAATTTAAATTTTTGGGTGAGCTATCTTTTTAGGGATACATTAAAAGCTAGCTAGAAAATAAGCCTTTCCATTAAGTTGTTCTTGGGAGCATGAATTCTGCTAGTGTTTTGAATTATAGGGAGGCCTCCCTTCTCTCCTTGTTGAGAGCACATGGGAGCGGAAAGAAAGAAGTGAAAGTTGTTACATAAGAGAAATGAAGACCAGTCAGAAATGGCAGCACAAAAGAAGCTCATAGAAGTCCAAGGCCACAGGCACCAAACTCTCACAGGACAAACATGAAAGAAGAAGGGGGAGGAGTCTATATAGGAGTTTACACTGCAACACACATATAGAAAAAGACAGACAGAAAATGAGAAAGACATAAAGACAGCAGCGAAGGCTGTTACACACATACAATAGGACTCCCAACAATGAGCTTAGTGTGCTTATTGTAAATGAGTGCTTGGTACCAGCTGTCAAATCATTCATTTGATAAAGGGCATCAACACTGTTAGACAATGCTATTTACACCAGCTTTTTTAAAAACAGAATTAATTTCATGGAAAAGCACAGTATTTATTCAAATGAGCTCACACGTTTAATTAACCGCTGTCATCAAAAGTCAGATTTGAGCATACAGTGAGGCTGATACCTCTTCCTCTCCCCAGGCATTGAGCTTTTGTGAACAGCCGTGTCACTATGGTGATATGCTGGCACTAGAGAATTGTGTGGTGGGGCGCCAGAGCAGTGCATCATGGGTAGACTTGGCACGTTGGAGTAACGTGGCGTTTCACAGAAGCATGTAAAGCTGTTTTGCTTTTTACTTGGAACCAAAAACAACATCCTGATTATTTTGATGTAGTCTAGACCTGTTAGATGACAACACAGACATTACCAAAAATAGACAGCGTATTTGGATTAATGATGAATACTGTAAAACTGATTCATTCTGCATATGATTACATGTGCTTAAATTCTGATTTTTATTGTCCCTTCTTATACTAGTAGCAGCTTTGCTGTCAGATCAATAGGTTTTCTGCACTCTGTGGCATCATCTTTCTGCTGTACCTACAGCATGACATATTCCTTCTGACATTCACTCTGGACTCCAAGTGAATGCCAATGAGATTAGTCCTGTAATACTGCCCTGTAAGGCAAAACTCTCTCTTATTTTTCTCTCTCACTCTCTCTCTCTTTGCTGCTTCCCCTTTTATACTTATCGATTGCAGTCTTTGAATGGTTACAGTGCCTTCAATTACTGCACAACACAAGAAAAGGGAGGAAAGGCATAAACTATGGTAATTATTAACTGCGTTATGCTTTACGATGTATGTTGTACATTGTATTGCACAAATTTAATTTAATCAACAAGAAATCATTAAAGAAATATGGAAAATACAGTAACTGTTTTCTTATTTTCCATACTATTAAAAACTGCTATTATGGTAATAATTATATTCTATTATAGTATGTATTAATACTTTGATCTAGTTTTTATTTTTATATTTTTAGTTTTATTATAATTTTAGGTAAAGTTTTAGTATTTTTTTGTCACTTTCCAATATTTATATTTAGCTTTAATACTTATTTCAGTGTTAGTTTAATCAGTTAGTTGCCATTTCAATATTACTAATGTTCATTTAAGTTTTATAAGGATACATTTTAATCTAATATTCATATTTTATTATTTTAATTTAATTTATTTTATGTTCATTCAAGTTTTTTATTTAATGTTTAAATAAATTTTACTCAAAGGTATGGTGAGCTATTTTAATATTACATTATACATTTACATTTTTGTAATGTTTATATATATTATATATATATATATATATATATTTATTTATTTATTTTATTTTTTTCAGAGGTATGGTGAGCTATTTTATTATTACATAACAGAATTAACTTTTTCTTATTTTCCCTACTATTA